>NW_007726398.1:561329-651627 GCF_000696425.1 Galeopterus variegatus | reverse complement strand
AAGTTGAAGTCAGATTAGAACAACTAGCCTCTAATCCATTTTGAGTTGATTTTAGTATATGGAGAGAGGTGCATGTCCAGTTTCATTCCTCTGCATGTGGATATCCAATTTTCTCAGCACCACTTACTGAAGAGGCAGTCTTTTCCCCAATGTATGTTTTTGTTGCCTTTGACAAATATCAGGTGGCTGTAAGTCTGTGGTGGACTTTTGGGTTCTCTATTCTGCTTCACTGCTCCTAGTGTCTATTTTTATGTGCCAGTACCATGCTGTTTTGGTTACTGTAGCTTTGTAGTATAATTTGAAGTCAGGTAGTGTATGCCTCCAGCTTTATTGATTTATTTATTTTTGCTCAGGATTGCTTTGACTATTCAGTGTCTTTTGTTGTTCCATATGAATGTTAGGATTGTTTTTTCCAATTCTGTGTGGAATGTCATTGGTATTTTGATGGGGATTGCATTGAATCTGTAGATCACTTTGGGTAGTATAGACATTTTCACAATGTCTTTCCACATTTTTATGTCTTCCTTAATTTCTTTCAGTAGTGGTTTGTAGTTCTCATTGTAGATGTCTTTCAACTCCTTGATTAAATTGATTCCAAGGTATTTGTGTGTATGTGTGACTGATGTAAATGGGCTTACTTTCTTTATTTCTCTTTCTTTTAGCTCATTATAGAGAATGAAAATGCAACTGATTTGGGGCATTGATTTTGTATCCTGCAACATTACTGAAATTATTAATCAGCTCTAGGAGTTTTTTGATAGAGTCTTTAGGTTTTTCTATATATAGTTTCATGTCATCTCCAAATAGGGACAGTTTGACTTCATCTTTTCCAATCTGGATGCCCTTTATTTTTTTCTCTTGCCTGATTGCTCTGGCTAGCAGATTAAAGGCTTAAGTATAAGATCTGAAACTGTAAAATTACTAAGGGAAAATCTAAGTGAAACACTTCAGGAACTAGATCTGGGCACAGACTTTATGAACAAGAGCCTGAAAGCACAAGCAACAAAAGAAAAAATAAACAAATGGGACTATATCAAACTAAAAATCTTCTGTACAGCAAAGGAAACAACAGAGTGAAACGACAACCTACAGAGTGGGAGAACATTTTTGCTAACTATGCATCCAACAAGGGACTAATATCCAGAATATAAAAGGAACTCAAGCAATAACACAGTAAAAAAAAACCCCGAAATAACCCAATTAAAAAATGGGCAAAGGAGCTGAATAGACATTTTTCAAAGGAAGACATACAAATGGCCAACAGGTAAATGAAAAAATGCTCAAAATCACTAGTCATCAGGGAAACGCAAATTAAAACCACACTGAGATACACCTCACTGCAGTTAGACTGGCTGTAATCAAAAAGATGGTCAATAACAAATGCTGGCAAGGGTGTGGAGAGAAGGGAACGCTCCTACACACTGTTGATGGGACTATAAATTAGTACAACTTCTATGGAAAACAGTATGGAGGTTTCTCAAACAACTACAGATAGATCTTCCATACGATCCAGCAATCCTTCTTCTGGGTATATACCCAGAGGAATGGAAATCAGCATGTCGAAAGGATACCTGCACTCCCGTGTTCATTGCAGGTCTGTTTACAATATATGTAAAGATATCCATGCCAAGATATGGAACCAAACTAAATGTCCATCTATGGATGATTGGATAAGGAAACTGTGTTATATATACAGCATGGAATACTATTCTGCCATAAAAAGAATGTAGTATTCCCATTTGCAACAACGTGGATGAACCCGAAGAAACTTATGTTGAGTGAAATAAGCCAGGCACAGAGGGAAAAATACCGTATGTCCTCTCTCATATGTGGGAGCTAAGAGAGAAAGAAGGAAGGAAAGAAAGACCCCAGTGGTGTGTTCTACTTGCAGAGGGAGAAAACATACCTAAGGATACAAAGTGGAGTGAAGGCGGGGATGGGGAGGGAGGTCAGGAATTAATTAGGTGGGAGACACAGGGTATAATCACAATTTGTGGTAAGGGGCATGCTGCCAGTATGGATCTGGCCATCACATCTTGGGCATGAGTGGTGACAGTCAGCTTTGTATGCCGTAAATATTCATAACCGATAATAGTAATAAAAAAAAGAACAATTGACCTCTAAAGTCTCCTCTAACTCTAACAGCCTATGGAATAAAGAGAAATGATTTTCAAGAAAAAGTAAAGAAACCTCTTAGACCTTTCCCACACATTTTACCACAGATATTTATTAAGCCTCTACAATGTGCAGGACGTCCAGTGTTTCTCAGTAGGGGTGCTATTTGGTGGGACAATCCTTCATCACCACTCTCCCCCCACCACACACACATTGTGACAACTAAAAATGCCCCAACATGTTTGAGAACCAGTGACTGGTGCTGGAGCTCTAAATATGAGTAAGACAGAACTGAGGTCTCTCGTGACTCCTTCTCAGACGTGAAATCATTAGCACTAGCATGCACAGGGTATTATGCCCTCTCGCCCTCTTCATAAGTACGTTACTTGCGTCTGTGTTTCAGGCCCTGATACCCCCTGCTCCTTGAGGGGAAGAGAGAAGAAACAGTTAGTCTCCATGGAGGCTCAGCGATGAACATTAAAATAAAATAGCCTTTCCTTGGCATTGGTAGCTATGAACGAGCACCAGATTCAGAAGGGAGGGCCTGGCCAATTGGAGACATGGCACTTGGGCAGACATAGAAAGCTGGGGAACACTAAAAAATTACGTGGTCTCCCTAACACCTTTACCAAGGCTGAAGAAGTATCACAGAGACCCGAGTTCTACACATCAAACACCTAGATAGTGGATTCTGGCTTTGGGTTCAGACCATGCTGTATTTCCAGAACCTGACAGGAAATACACTTCAACTGGTCATTGTCCTACGGTTCTGGATTGAATGAGAAATACCCCTGTTCTATTAATCCTGACTAGGTCACTCTGTTGTCTCTTACAATATTCCACATGGTGTTTGATAGAGCCTGGGAAACACTGGGCTGTGCCTGGCCTCTGATCCCAGCAACCCAAGAGTGATCTAAAATTCCAAGAGAATTGGGATCAGACAATTTTCTGCAGATCCTCAAAACAGATTGTCTACTGGCTTACTTGGAGAAAACCCCAAGTGCAGCTTGTACCAAATTAAACTCAGAGGCCTCTGCAAGAATGCTCTGGCCTTGGGTCTGCAATGAATAGAATGATTTTGCAGTTCACACTGGAGGTCATGAGAGAGTCCCAAGGAAATATTGGGAGCCAGAATTGTAGCTCTTCAAGCTTCTTGTCCCTAAAACCTCTATATCAATGATATAGAGTGTCATTTCAGTGGGAAAAGAACAGTATTAAGAGGAACTATTTTATATGTGTTTAACAAGGTTAAGAGGATTCTGTGCAAGAAATACTTCCAAAGAATCCTATTAGTTATAAAAATAGCCAATTTTCATATTTATCTTATTACCTTTGTGTCAAATCTGAAAAATATCACTGGAAGGCTAAGAGTTTTCCTGATTTTCTCTAGAATAAATTCATTTCCTATTATTTCTTATCCTCCCCTGCTTTCTGCCATGGAATTATCAAATTCTCCTAGTTTCAGTTCTTACTATATTTTTTGTCATTCAAATGAGTTATCTTAGAATTTAAAATTCCTGGTGTAATATTTTCCTTCTCCTTACATATTTTTGAGCTAACACCTATCGTAAGTAGAATTGAATCCAAGTTTATTTTAATGATAAAAAGTATAAAGTGAAAAAGACTCACAGTACAAAAAATTAACCAGCCCTCAAAATAATCTAAAATACCACATGAGAAGGGAATGCCCAGATATTATACTCTGAATAGCTAGATAAGAAAATACACACTTTGGATCTAACTCTCCTGGCAATTTAGACAACCAGCTGTCTAGATTAGCCTAAACACCGAAGTTCATTGCCATTTCAACCCAGTCTGCCTGAGACCTTTTCTGAGCTAGCTATGAAATTATCAAGCTCTGATCTAGATTTTTTGTTTTGTGGCATTATGAATTTTATTTTCTTTATTAAGAATGAGAGAAGTTTGGTTATATAATGCATCAATAAAGGATTTTACATTTGTGAATGTGTCTGTCAGCTTTCATAAGGTAATGTTAGGGTAAAAAACAATCTCAAAACAGCAACAGCTTACAAATAGCAGATTTTATTTCTTACTCATATATTATGTGTTGGCTGTATGGTAGCTATAGCTCAGTTTTGCATGTCTCCTTTATCTTAGAATCCAGGCTGAAAGAGCAACCTCTATTCATGAAAACAGCAATGATGGAGTCAGTCATTGGTTCAGTATTTCTGCTCAGGAGAGGCACACAAGACTCCTGGGCACATTTTATTAGTCCAAACAAATCACATGGACATGTCTGATGTTAGGAGGCATGGAATTATAATCCTTTTACAGAGAGAAGCAACAAATAAGTGGGAGCAATAATACAATTAAAGAGTTCAATGTGTCTTAGAATATTATTTGAAAGTGTGAGGAAGGAAAGGGCTGTTCTAGAATTATAACTGAAGATAACTTAGGTCCACTATTCCAGTACAGCAATGACATGATTTTTTCTTCTTTTTAGAATAAATCTATTCTACATAATTGCAAAAATGAAAATAACATTTTTCCCCAATTATAAAAATATATTTTTCTTATAAAAAAATTGAAAACATACAGAAAGTTATAAATAAGAGAGTAAAAATAATTGAAAAACACTTAGGTAAATACCTAGAGAAATGAAAATATATGTCCACACAAAAACTTATACATAAAAATTCATAGCATAGAATACTCATAAATATACTACTACTCCACAATAGAAAAGATGCATACAATAATCAACCCCAATATATATTCACAAAATAATATTTAAAAAAAAGAAAAGAAAAGATGCATACAAAAGCATGAATAACTCAGAAACATTATGCTAGGTAAAAGAAGCCAAACACAAAAGGTTACATACTGTATGATGTCAATTATGTTGAAACTCCAGAAAAGGTAGATCTAATCTAAGGTGATAAAAAGCAGATCAGTGGCAATCTGGGGCACGAAATGGGTAGGGTTGACTGGCAAAGGCTACAAGTAAACTTTGGAAGTGATGGAATTGTTCTATATCTTATTATGATGACAGTTTCTTAGATGTATATGGGTACATTTGTCAGCATTCTTTGAAGTGTACATAAAATGGGTAAGTTTTATTATATGCAAACTATAACGTCAATAAAGTTGATTTAAAAATTATTGAAAAATCATGAGAAATATTTACTGATTCTTATATAGTTATCTTGTAGTTAGCCTATTTATTGAATTCTATGATTAGTTATATAATTTTTTCATTGATTTTCTTGGGTGGACTAGATAAATAATCATATCATCCATTTTCTTGACTTATCACATGGACTGACAATTCCAAAGCAATATTTAATATGGGAGATAAATTCTTGATTGTATTCTGGGCTGGCTCTAATTTCCACCAGTGAGAAAGATGCTTGCTCTTGGTATCAGATAACTATTCTTTTTCATTAAGAAAATACTCCTTTTTTTCCCCAAGATGAATTTTGATCAGAAATCAATGCTAAATTTTTCCCAAGGCCTTTTCAATGTCTATAAATTTTCTTATATCCGTTAAAGTATTAAATTACTTTTATAGGTTTGCTAATACTGAACCAATCTTGCTCTCTTGACCTAAACCCCACTTGGTCATGGTGTATTCTTTTTTTAAGTCAATCTTATTGGGGTTTAATTTATATACAGTAAAATTCATTTATATATAGGCATTCAATGCTGTAAATTTTTCGCTAGGCACAGCTGTTCCTGTACCCCACAAATTTTGAGAAGTTGTATTTTATTTTCATTTAGTTCAAAATATTTTAAATTTCTCTTGAGACTTCTTCTTTGACCCATATGTTATTTAAAAGTGTGTCATGCCAATGCTTGTTATTTTTCTTTTCTCTTTTCTTTTTATTATAGTTATTTTAGTGGGTGTGAAGTGGTATCTCAGTTGTGGTTTTGATTTGCCTTTCCCTAATGACTAATGATGTTGAGCATCTTTTAATGTACCTGTTTGCTATTTGTATACTCTCTGTAGAAATACCTTTTCAAGTTCTTTGCCTATTTTTTAATTGTTTTGTTTTGGTTTTTTATTAAGTTGGATGAGTTCTTTATAAATTTTGAATATTAGATTTTTATTAGATATCTGATTTGCTAATCGTTTCTCCCATTCTATAGGTTTTCTTTTTACTTCTTTGATAATGTCATTTGATGCACAAAAGTATTAATTCTGATGAAATCCAATTTATCTATTTGTTTCGTTTTGTTTTTCTTGTGTTTCTGATGTCATATCTAAGGAACTGTTGCCAGATTCAAGGTGTTGAAGATTTACCCCTATGTTTTCTCTGAAAGATTTCATAGTTTAAGCTCTTAAATTGATGTCATTGGCCCATTTTGAGTTAATTTTTTATGTGGTATGAGGTAAGGGTTTAACCTTATTCTTTTACATGTGGATATCTAGTTGTTCCAGTACAATTTACTAAAGAGACTTTTCTTTCCACTTTGAATAGTCCTGGCACCATTTTTGAAAATCTATCAGATGTATGGGTATATTTCTGGACTTCCAATTTTACGCCATTTGTCTGCATATCTTTTCTTACGCCATACAATACTGTTTTGATTACTGTTGCTTTGTAGTAAGTTGTGAAATCTGAAAGTGTGAGCCCTCCAAATTTGGTCTTCTTTTTCAAGATTGTTTTGGCCATTGTGATTTTCTTATAATTTCATATAAACTTGAGGATTAGCTCTTAATTTCTGTAAAAAAAATAATAATAATAAAGAGCTGTTGCCTTTTTTATAGTGATTGCGTTGAATCTTTAGATTACTTTGGGTAGTACTGCCATTTTAACAACATTAAGTCTTCCAATCCATAAACATGGAATGTCTTCTTATTTACTTAGGTCTTCTTTAATTTCTTTCAGCAATGATTTTTAGTTTTCAGTGTACAAGTCTTTCACCTCCTTGGTTAAATTTATTTGTAGGCATTTTTTTCTTCTGTATTCTCTTGTAAATGGAATGGTTTTCTTAATTTTCTTTTCAGATTGTTCATTTCTGGTGTATAGACACAACTGATTTTTGTGTGCTGATCTTGTACCCTATATCTTTGCTAAATTTGTTCATTAGCTTTAGTGTTATTTCTTCTTTAAAATGTTTGGTAGAATTTATAAGTGAAACTATGTGGTCCTGATGCTTTCTTGTTTGGAAGGTTATTAATTATTGACTAAATTTTTAAAATAGATATAGGTCTGTTCAGCTTACCTATTTCTGCTTGTATGAGTTTTGGTGGATTTTGTCTTTCAAGGAATTTGTCCATTTCATCTAAGTTATCAAACTTGTGAGCATACGGTCATTTATAATATCCTTTTTAAAATCCTTTTAATGTCCGAGGAATTATTAGTTATGGCCCCTCTTTCATTTCTAATATTAGTAATTTATTTCTTCTCTTTTTTTTACTTGATTAGTCTGGCTAAATGTTTATCAATGTAATTCATCTTTACTTAGAACCAGGTTTTGGTTTCATTGATTTTCTCTGTTGTCTTCATTTCATTGATTTCTCTTCTAATTTGTATTATTTCTTTTCTTCTGCTTACTTTAGATTTAATTTGTTCTTCTTTCTGTAGTTTCCCTAGGCAGAAACTGAGAGTATTCATTTTAGACCTATCTTCTTTTTATATATAGGTGTTCAATGCTATAAATTTACCTCTACGCACAATTTTGCTGCACCTTACAAATTTTGATAAGTTGTATTTTTATTTTCATTTAGTTCAAAATATTTTAAATTTCTCTTGAGACTTCTTTGACCCGTGTGTTATTTAAAAGTGTATTGTTTAATCTCCAAATATTTTGGTATTTTTCAGCTACCTTTCTGTTATTGATTTCTAGTTTAAGTCCATTATTGTGTGAGAGCATACTTTGTATGATTTTTATTTTTTTTTAATTTGTTAGGATATTTTTTGGCCCTGGATATGGTCTATCTTGGTAAATGTTCCATGTGAGCTAGAGAAGAATGTGTATTCTGCTGTTTTTGGAGGAAGCATTTATAAATGTCAACTAGATCCAGTTGATTGATGGTAATGTTCAATTCATCTATATCCCTAATAATTTTCTGCCTGCTGGATATGTTAACTTCTGATAGAGGAATGTTGAAGTGCCAACTATCACAGTAGGTTTGTTTATTTCTCCTTGTAGTTCTATCAGTTTTTGCATTATGTATTTCGACTCTCTATTGTTCGGCTTATACACATTTAGGATTGTTATTTCTTCTTAGGAATTGACCCCTTTATCATTATGTAATGCTATCTTAATCTATAATATTTCTTACTCTAAAATCTGCTCTTTCAGGAATTAATATAGCTACTTCTGCTTTCTTTAGGTTAATGTTAGCATGGTGTATCTTTTTGCATCCATTTACTTTTTTTCTCCCCAGCTTTATTGAGGTATGATTGACAAATAAAAATTGTACATATTTAAGTTGTACAATGTGATGTTTTTATATATACATACACTATGAAATGATTACCACATGTATGTTGATCAAGCTAATGCACATATCAATCAATTCACATAGTTACCCTCATTCACTTACTTTTAATCTACCTCGGCCTTTATATTAAAAGCAGGTTTTTTGTAGACAATATATGAAGGTACTTCAAAAAGTTCATGGACAAATGGAATTAAAAGATAATATGAATCTTTCCATGAATTCTTTGAAGACCCCCTCATATAGTTGTGTCTTATTTTTCTCATCCACTCAGTCTCTGCTGAACCTAGAAGCTGGGTGGGTAAGGGCAAGTCAAAATACCTCAAAGCTTTCCTACAATTTTTAAGTTGCCCTTTTTTTTTCTTTCAGCATTTGCTTGCTTACTATAAACTTTTGACTGCTTTCCAGAGTTCTGACAAAGTCAATTAAGGAAGTTTTTGCTTGCTGTTTTGATGATTCTGTAGAGGGATGGTCTGTTAGAGCTATATAATCTTGTCATTTTCATTGACATCTGTCAGATGTTTCCATATTTCATTGGCTTTTCAATAAACCAACTTTAAAAAAAGTCAATTCTGATATTTTTCTCTAATTTGCTAATTTCTCAATTAATATTTAATAAATTCATCATCCTTTATTTTATTTTATTATTGCTTTCCTATAGTTTAGACTTGTTGTTTAATTAATTTATTTTTTATTTCTTTAAAAAAGTGTTGTCTAATGCTATGTATTTTACCTGAACATAAAGTTAGCTGTATCTCTTAGATTTTTAAAAATGTATTACCTTCATTATTATTTTTTGTAAGCAGTCAGTAATTGTAGTTTTTATTCTCCATTTGATATAAGAATTATTCTTTAAAGTGTTTTTTTTTTTAATTTTGTAAGTGACTTGCTTTGTTATCTGAGCTTTATGTGATTTATTTCTACTTTTATTACATTGTGGTTGGATTGGTTATATCTACTTGAAATATTTTAGTGCCACAAACGTAAAAGTTCATGAATACCTCATCTTTAATAATGATTACACCATTTATCAATGTAAAATGCTATTACTTAACCTTAGTAATTTTTGTTTTGATTTCTAATTTTCTGGTTTTAATATAGAAAGCTAGTCCTGCTTTCTTTTTGTTTGTCTCTGCCTGGTATAGCTCATCTCTTTATTTTCAAAAGTTATTTCTTTTTAGTTTAGGAATGACTGTAGCAAACACAAATTAGTTGAATTTTGTTGCTTTTTTTTAATTTGCTCTCATAATTTCTGTCTTTTAGTTGAAAAAGTTAACTCATCCTCTTTCTTGTGTTAACTGATATTTTATCATATTCTGTCATGTTTTTTTTGTGTGTGTGTGTGTCCTAATAAATGTGCTCTTATTTCTTTTGTTTTCTTTGTTGTATTTTGCTTTATCACTTTTAGTCCCTTTTTATGCTGATATTTTAGAATTGTTTTATCCTATTTTTAGTCTACTACATTTTTTAAAAATTGTGCCTTTATTTTGTTGCCAACTTCGAAAATGAAACAGAATCTATGGAATCCTCCTCTCCCTGAATGAGACTTTTATGTAAGCACATATTCCCCTTCATCTTCCAAATTTTGTTCAAACAATCTACAGTGTTGGTTATAGATATTCTAATTTTTACATTATGAATATTCTCTTTTAAGAATGTATTTTTAATATTTGTATTAAGCTTCACAGTCATATGAACAATTAATGACCATTATTTAGAATAAACAATAAATTTTACTGGGCTCATTTCTCATAACTTTTTTTCTTGATCACCCTTCTGGATATGTTCCAATTACTTTTCTTGTCTTTTTAGAAATGTGAGATCTAAGGGGAGGGAGGCTGGAGATTAATTGGGTGGGGGACACGGGGTATAATCACAATTTGTGGTAACGGGCTTGCTGCCAGTATTGATCTGGCCATCACATCTTGGGCACAAGTGGTGATGGTCAGCCTTGTACTCCATGAATATTCATAACAAGTAAAAAATAAATATAAATAAATAAATAAAAGAAGCATGAGATCAACACAATTTTCTATATACCCTGGGAATGTAGACATATATCTCTGATACATCTTACAGTGTTTGAGCAATATTTAAATGTGAATGTCTTTAGATTGACCATACTCCCTGTTTCACCACAATCTGCATTGCTCCTTCCCGCCCGCTTGATCTGCCTGCCTGCCTAGCAGTGTGTGTTTATAAATTCTCTTTCAGACCTTCCTAGATCACATACAACTTCAAATATCTAAGTGTTTAAAATGTGATCCTGTGTTCTTCCATTGAGTGACACTCTGCATTATGCCTTTTTTCTCCTGGACGTAGGCTTTGGAAGACCGGGTATGGGAACTCTTGCAAGAAGCAGACAAGACAGCTGAAGAGAATGAGGATCAGAGTCAGGTGTACGATGCCATGGCCAAGACCCTGGGTGAAGCATGGGCGACCCTGGTCTCCATGCTTGAAAGAAGAAGGGAGCTCCTTAGGTTGACCTCTGAATTTTTTGAAAATGCCTTGGAGGTTTGTGTTTTAAAAAACTTCTTTCTCCACAACAGGAAAAATAAATAGCACTCCTGAAAATGATTTATTTTCACAAATAGACATCTCAATCAGTTAAAAAATGTCAGAATTATCAAGACATATACAGTACACTTAATTTTTGATTGTCAAAAAATAAAATTGTTAATATTTTAAATGTAGGTCTTCAAATAAAAACAAAGTACAACTGATTATAATTAAACAAAATATTATGTAAAAATGGGAACTTTTATTCATAAGTCATTATGACTTATTTCCCTCTTTGGTAGATAGTAATGTGGTTACTAAATCAATTACCCTAATTATAGAATTATCAGGAAATGCTGGTCTAGAGTGTTCTTGTTGGCTAAAAGTTGGAGGATAGAACTTTTTCTGCTGCTTATTTTTTAAAAAACAATTACACAATATTCCATAGAATGTTTGACTTGTAAACATAGCATTTTATAGAGTACTTTCATAAGGCATATAGATGATTTTTCATAGTTTGAGCTCATTAAGATACAAGAGAAGGTAAAGTCCTGGACCTAAGAAGGTCATTTCTCCGTATGATTTTTCTTGAATTCTGTGGTTTTTTTTTTTTTTTTTTTTTTTTTTTTGGGGCTCCGAATTTCAAAGTGTGAAACTTAAAGAACATTATCAAAAGAGGTATATTTGGTGTAAGGCAGTTATTGGAAATTTCACTTTTAACTTCTCTGTCAAGTGGCAGCACATTCATTTTGATGTGAGAATGCTGCTTCATTATGATAAAGCAGTAGTTTTGAAAAATATGACATTTTTAAACTGAAAATTCAGGACTTAAGTCCAAAATAATGAAGGAAAGAAGATTAGTAATAGAACATAAAAATTGAGGTAGACGATCTCATGCATCATGAACTCATTTAAAAGCTAAACAGAGAAGCAAAAACCTTATTGTAACATTCACAGTTTGTTTTTCACAATTTGAATACTGAAGTCCAACTCGCAGTTCATCTTGGGGAAAATTTCCACATACAATCTTCTTTCCTGAAAAGAAACAAGCTGAAGTATATCTACAGAGGCCAAGTTATAGATACCCTTAATTCATTCCATTTTAGTAAGTGNTTTTGGTTTTTTATTAAGTTGGATGAGTTCTTTATAAATTTTGAATATTAGATTTTTATTAGATATCTGATTTGCTAATCGTTTCTCCCATTCTATAGGTTTTCTTTTTACTTCTTTGATAATGTCATTTGATGCACAAAAGTATTAATTCTGATGAAATCCAATTTATCTATTTGTTTCGTTTTGTTTTTCTTGTGTTTCTGATGTCATATCTAAGGAACTGTTGCCAGATTCAAGGTGTTGAAGATTTACCCCTATGTTTTCTCTGAAAGATTTCATAGTTTAAGCTCTTAAATTGATGTCATTGGCCCATTTTGAGTTAATTTTTTATGTGGTATGAGGTAAGGGTTTAACCTTATTCTTTTACATGTGGATATCTAGTTGTTCCAGTACAATTTACTAAAGAGACTTTTCTTTCCACTTTGAATAGTCCTGGCACCATTTTTGAAAATCTATCAGATGTATGGGTATATTTCTGGACTTCCAATTTTACGCCATTTGTCTGCATATCTTTTCTTACGCCATACAATACTGTTTTGATTACTGTTGCTTTGTAGTAAGTTGTGAAATCTGAAAGTGTGATCTTTGAATAGTCCTGGCACCATTGTTGAAAATCTATCAGATGTATGGGTATATTTCTGGACTTCCAATTTTACGCCATTTGTCTGCATATCTTTTCTTATGCCATACAATACTGTTTTGATTACTGTTGCTTTGTAGTAAGTTGTGAAATCTGAAAGTGTGAGCCCTCCAAATTTGGTCTTCTTTTTCAAGATTGTTTTGGCCATTGTGATTTTCTTATAATTTCATATAAACTTGAGGATTAGCTCTTAATTTCTGTAAAAAAAATAATAATAATAAAGAGCTGTTGCCTTTTTTATAGTGATTGCGTTGAATCTTTAGATTACTTTGGGTAGTACTGCCATTTTAACAACATTAAGTCTTCCAATCCATAAACATGGAATGTCTTCTTATTTACTTAGGTCTTCTTTAATTTCTTTCAGCAATGATTTTTAGTTTTCAGTGTACAAGTCTTTCACCTCCTTGGTTAAATTTATTTGTAGGCATTTTTTTCTTCTGTATTCTCTTGTAAATGGAATGGTTTTCTTAATTTTCTTTTCAGATTGTTCATTTCTGGTGTATAGACACAACTGATTTTTGTGTGCTGATCTTGTACCCTATATCTTTGCTAAATTTGTTCATTAGCTTTAGTGTTATTTCTTCTTTAAAATGTTTGGTAGAATTTATAAGTGAAACTATGTGGTCCTGATGCTTTCTTGTTTGGAAGGTTATTAATTATTGACTAAATTTTTAAAATAGATATAGGTCTGTTCAGCTTACCTATTTCTGCTTGTATGAGTTTTGGTGGATTTTGTCTTTCAAGGAATTTGTCCATTTCATCTAAGTTATCAAACTTGTGAGCATACGGTCATTTATAATATCCTTTTTAAAATCCTTTTAATGTCCGAGGAATTATTAGTTATGGCCCCTCTTTCATTTCTAATATTAGTAATTTATTTCTTCTCTTTTTTTTACTTGATTAGTCTGGCTAAATGTTTATCAATGTAATTCATCTTTACTTAGAACCAGGTTTTGGTTTCATTGATTTTCTCTGTTGTCTTCATTTCATTGATTTCTCTTCTAATTTGTATTATTTCTTTTCTTCTGCTTACTTTAGATTTAATTTGTTCTTCTTTCTGTAGTTTCCCTAGGCAGAAACTGAGAGTATTCATTTTAGACCTATCTTCTTTTTATATATAGGTGTTCAATGCTATAAATTTACCTCTACGCACAATTTTGCTGCACCTTACAAATTTTGATAAGTTGTATTTTTATTTTCATTTAGTTCAAAATATTTTAAATTTCTCTTGAGACTTCTTTGACCCGTGTGTTATTTAAAAGTGTATTGTTTAATCTCCAAATATTTTGGTATTTTTCAGCTACCTTTCTGTTATTGATTTCTAGTTTAAGTCCATTATTGTGTGAGAGCATACTTTGTATGATTTTTATTTTTTTTTAATTTGTTAGGATATTTTTTGGCCCTGGATATGGTCTATCTTGGTAAATGTTCCATGTGAGCTAGAGAAGAATGTGTATTCTGCTGTTTTTGGAGGAAGCATTTATAAATGTCAACTAGATCCAGTTGATTGATGGTAATGTTCAATTCATCTATATCCCTAATAATTTTCTGCCTGCTGGATATGTTAACTTCTGATAGAGGAATGTTGAAGTGCCAACTATCACAGTAGGTTTGTTTATTTCTCCTTGTAGTTCTATCAGTTTTTGCATTATGTATTTCGACTCTCTATTGTTCGGCTTATACACATTTAGGATTGTTATTTCTTCTTAGGAATTGACCCCTTTATCATTATGTAATGCTATCTTAATCTATAATATTTCTTACTCTAAAATCTGCTCTTTCAGGAATTAATATAGCTACTTCTGCTTTCTTTAGGTTAATGTTAGCATGGTGTATCTTTTTGCATCCATTTACTTTTTTTCTCCCCAGCTTTATTGAGGTATGATTGACAAATAAAAATTGTACATATTTAAGTTGTACAATGTGATGTTTTTATATATACATACACTATGAAATGATTACCACATGTATGTTGATCAAGCTAATGCACATATCAATCAATTCACATAGTTACCCTCATTCACTTACTTTTAATCTACCTCGGCCTTTATATTAAAAGCAGGTTTTTTGTAGACAATATATGAAGGTACTTCAAAAAGTTCATGGACAAATGGAATTAAAAGATAATATGAATCTTTCCATGAATTCTTTGAAGACCCCCTCATATAGTTGTGTCTTATTTTTCTCATCCACTCAGTCTCTGCTGAACCTAGAAGCTGGGTGGGTAAGGGCAAGTCAAAATACCTCAAAGCTTTCCTACAATTTTTAAGTTGCCCTTTTTTTTTCTTTCAGCATTTGCTTGCTTACTATAAACTTTTGACTGCTTTCCAGAGTTCTGACAAAGTCAATTAAGGAAGTTTTTGCTTGCTGTTTTGATGATTCTGTAGAGGGATGGTCTGTTAGAGCTATATAATCTTGTCATTTTCATTGACATCTGTCAGATGTTTCCATATTTCATTGGCTTTTCAATAAACCAACTTTAAAAAAAGTCAATTCTGATATTTTTCTCTAATTTGCTAATTTCTCAATTAATATTTAATAAATTCATCATCCTTTATTTTATTTTATTATTGCTTTCCTATAGTTTAGACTTGTTGTTTAATTAATTTATTTTTTATTTCTTTAAAAAAGTGTTGTCTAATGCTATGTATTTTACCTGAACATAAAGTTAGCTGTATCTCTTAGATTTTTAAAAATGTATTACCTTCATTATTATTTTTTGTAAGCAGTCAGTAATTGTAGTTTTTATTCTCCATTTGATATAAGAATTATTCTTTAAAGTGTTTTTTTTTTTAATTTTGTAAGTGACTTGCTTTGTTATCTGAGCTTTATGTGATTTATTTCTACTTTTATTACATTGTGGTTGGATTGGTTATATCTACTTGAAATATTTTAGTGCCACAAACGTAAAAGTTCATGAATACCTCATCTTTAATAATGATTACACCATTTATCAATGTAAAATGCTATTACTTAACCTTAGTAATTTTTGTTTTGATTTCTAATTTTCTGGTTTTAATATAGAAAGCTAGTCCTGCTTTCTTTTTGTTTGTCTCTGCCTGGTATAGCTCATCTCTTTATTTTCAAAAGTTATTTCTTTTTAGTTTAGGAATGACTGTAGCAAACACAAATTAGTTGAATTTTGTTGCTTTTTTTTAATTTGCTCTCATAATTTCTGTCTTTTAGTTGAAAAAGTTAACTCATCCTCTTTCTTGTGTTAACTGATATTTTATCATATTCTGTCATGTTTTTTTTGTGTGTGTGTGTGTCCTAATAAATGTGCTCTTATTTCTTTTGTTTTCTTTGTTGTATTTTGCTTTATCACTTTTAGTCCCTTTTTATGCTGATATTTTAGAATTGTTTTATCCTATTTTTAGTCTACTACATTTTTTAAAAATTGTGCCTTTATTTTGTTGCCAACTTCGAAAATGAAACAGAATCTATGGAATCCTCCTCTCCCTGAATGAGACTTTTATGTAAGCACACATTCCCCTTCATCTTCCAAATTTTGTTCAAACAATCTACAGTGTTGGTTATAGATATTCTAACGAAAATGAAACAGAATCTATGGAATCCTCCTCTCCCTGAATGAGACTTTTATGTAAGCACATATTCCCCTTCATCTTCCAAATTTTGTTCAAACAATCTACAGTGTTGGTTATAGATATTCTAATTTTTACATTATGAATATTCTCTTTTAAGAATGTATTTTTAATATTTGTATTAAGCTTCACAGTCATATGAACAATTAATGACCATTATTTAGAATAAACAATAAATTTTACTGGGCTCATTTCTCATAACTTTTTTTCTTGATCACCCTTCTGGATATGTTCCAATTACTTTTCTTGTCTTTTTAGAAATGTGAGATCTAAGGGGAGGGAGACTGGAGATTAATTGGGTGGGGGACACGGGGTATAATCACAATTTGTGGTAACGGGCTTGCTGCCAGTATTGATCTGGCCATCACATCTTGGGCACAAGTGGTGATGGTCAGCCTTGTACTCCATGAATATTCATAACCAGTAAAAAATAAATATAAATAAATAAATAAAAGAAGCATGAGATCAACACAATTTTCTATATACCCTGGGAATGTAGACATATATCTCTGATACATCTTACAGTGTTTGAGCAATATTTAAATGTGAATGTCTTTAGATTGACCATACTCCCTGTTTCACCACAATCTGCGGGAAAATTTCCACATACAATCTTCTTTCCTGAAAAGAAACAAGCTGAAGTATATCTACAGAGGCCAAGTTATAGATACCCTTAATTCATTCCATTTTAGTAAGTGGGATATAGATGTCAATTGCCCTTGAAACTCAGCTCTTTTTTTTTTTTGTCTTTTTCGTGACTGGTAAGGGAATCGCAACCCTTGGCTTGGTGTCGCCCGCACCGTGCTCAGCCAGTGAGTGCACCGGCCATTCCTATATAGGATCCCAACCCGCGGCAGGAGCATCGCTGCGCTCCCAGTGCTGGCTCTCCCGAGTGCGCCACGGGGCCAGCCGAAACTCAGCTCTTTTAAGCACAGTAAATTATCTTTTTTTATAACATTAGGCCCAATATTTGTTTCTCACTGTGTTTAGCTAGTAATTTTCTCCATGATGAGTAAATCACTTCCAAATATTGAATGAAGTAAAAGGAAATACTAAGTCAAACTATAAGTCAACCCAGTATTCTTATTCTTACACTTGAGGAAGTTTTTACTGGATCTAGTGAAAAGACTAATCGTTTCTTGAATTATCCTGCTTCCAATTTTGTGGACCTCTTCATACTAAGCAGAAGGCAAACTCCTACATAATCTTCATGCTCCTTTTGTGTGCCAAAGTAATTATAATTAGTGATAAAAAAAAAAAGATTAACAAGGTCTTTGAAAAGTGTACCCCTGTTGCCACTTATACCCTGTAGAAGCTGCAGAAAGCAGAAATGTGTAACTTTTAGGTGGGGAAAAGAAAACATCCATTAGGTAAAAGTTACCTTTAGGGAAGCTTTTTCTGCCTGAAGCATTGTTTGCTTATTTATTTATTTATTTATTTATTTATTTATTTATTACGTTTTAAATAAGAAGCTGAAATATACTCGTAGATATGAGTTATACAGTGACTCCAAAACTTTTTGTAATGTTCTATAGGGAAAAAACAAATCACCTGTAAGGGGTGTTTTGTTTTGTTTTTTCTCTTTGAACCTTCTCTTCAAAGAATATCTTTAAAACTAGTTATTAGAAATTGAATGAATAAGAGATGTAAATGATGTGTATGTATGATCCCCTTGTTGAACTATTATAAGGGGTGTTTTGTTTTGTTTTTTCTCTTTGAACCTTCTCTTCAAAGAATATCTTTAAAACTAGTTACTAGAAATTGAATGAATAAGAGATGTAAATGATGTGTATGTATGATCCCCTTGTTGAACTATTTGCATGCTGGAGTTCTTTAGAAATACAAAATGACTTCTTATTGGATGGCTGATAATTATTACAGGATGATTTCAGGCTCACAGACTTAACCATCAGGTAGGTAATTCTCTTCTCAAACATTGTGCTACAATTTAGGAATACTGATAAGTGACAGTGGCAGGTGTCCATCAGGTTATTCTAATAGGATGGCAGAAGCCTTCTCTGCATTTCAAAAGAGGACATGCTCATCAGTCTCTTTCTCATCATTCCCATACCATTTATAACTGGATTTTATAAGGCTGTCTTCGAATAATCAAAGTACAGTAGATCTGGGTAATCAAATAGTTATGTAAAAATATTAAAATCATCAAATTCAAATATGATAGTTTGGAAAAAACTTGAAAAAGAGGACAAACACTGTGGTAGGCTTCTGTGTCTTTCACACTGATATTTTTCCTTCATTAGTTTATTCTTAACCTAATCCAAAGGCGAACATATTGATTAAAATGCTCTTATAATAATTACCATTGAATCTTAGTGCTAAAACAAACCAGCTATTTGTCTACCACCATAGATATACTGTAATATGCCAAGTATATTTTGTCCTCTTCTAAAGTTTGTTTCTAAGATTATTTCCCTAAGAATTTTATCGCTTTGAGCATCTATACTTCCTCCATGGAGAAAAACAAAGAGAGAGACCAGTCATTTTTCTCACCTTTTAGGGTGTCAAACTACTATGCATTTTCCTTGAAATAGAGGAAAAAATTTTCATATGTCCTTTTTGCTCTATCTAATCTCATCTTTATTTATATAATAATGAATAAAATTATTGATAAAAATGCAAACAAAATTACAAATTATAGATTCAAAAGCTAAAAGTTTACCTCCACTTACCCATCCTTAATCCCATTCCTTCTCATAAAGGTAGCCACTTTTGGTACAACTATATACATACATTTTTTTCTATGTATAAAAAGTGGGATTAGACTATGTATTATCCTGAAACTTGCATTTTTCACTTCTAAATTCAGTCACAGAGGAAAAATAACTGCACTTCAAATTTCTCTATAAGTGAGCACTTAAGTTAAATTTACTTGTAATTACATAGGTTACTTATTAGCCAGTCTTTTGTTGGTTTCCCTCAGCAAACTTTCTGCTTAGTCTTTGACAGAGTTCCTTAGACTGTTGAAGGTGACTGTATTCATTACATAGAACACAATGATTTTAGTTAAAAAATTTAATAGACATTTGAACAGTAAGCAAGTTGGTTTATTTCAGCATGCATGACGTATTTCCAGGTATGAAAGGAATCCAAAGGAAGGAGAATAAAGTACTTACCATGACACTTTGTAAATTGACTACCTGCAAACACACACCCTCACAGAAACACCCTAAGCCAGCGCACACTCACACGAACACACACATGCATACAACCATACACAGGCCATTAATTCATGAGCAACTTCTACAAATAACTATAGGAGGCACACTGATTTTTATTTGTTTTCAAATGTCTTTCCTCTGTATTTCTGTTGTAGTTTGCTATTAAAATAGACGAAGCTGAAGATTTTCTCCAGAATACTCATGAGGTTGAGAGTGCTGAGTCCCTAAAATCACTTCTTCAGCTTCATGAGCAACATGCTAAAGGCAAGAAATATGTTTATTCCTCACATAAGCTTTTTAAAGGTTTTAAAACGTGTTAATATGAGCATGCTTATGAATGACAGTATATCTTTAAATGTATTTATGTATACCTCAACTTGTTCCAAAAAGCTTAAATAAAGCTTTATTTTTGGTCATCTTCTGAAAGAAAGAACTAGTTGTTAATGATTCTAAGGGAATGGTAGTAGAAGGGCTTCCAGGAGATTCAGTTATTTAGTCTGCTAGATTTTTATCCTTTTATCCTCAGCAGCTAGCATGGTGCCTGGCACATGGTGGATCCTCAAGAAATATTTCTTGGTCAAATAAATAGTGGAATTCAGTGAATGCTCATCCTAAGAGTGAATAAATGAAGGTCAACCTTTAAATAACAGCTCTGGATAAGGGCAATTCCTCTTTCACTATTGCAGTTAAAAAATAAAAAAGTAGTAAATTTTTTCCAAATAAAAATATAAAATACTATACAAAAAGATTTTCAACTCCCTCTGAGCGACTATAAAGATAGTCTGGTGTTAACCAACAATTTGTATGCCAGGCCTTTCCACCAGAATTTAGAGCGGGCTAGGACTGGAGTAGGGAAGGCGTTTGTAGAAGTGTAGCTGTTTACTGTCATCTTTTTCTGTGGAAGTAGGTCAGATAAAAAGACAGGAACAATTGCTTCTTTTCTGCTGAATGTGTCTTCTAATTATTACTGCCTGACGTAACTGGGTATGAGTAGAATGGCTTCCTGAATTCCTCTGTCACAGTTCTAACTTGACTTGTAGTTCCACAAATCTGATTATTCTGGACAGGGCAAAATGTAGTCACGAATAGATTTTGTGTTTATATAACCTTCCAGAAGCCCTTTAGATAATAAATTTATGATTACTTATCAAAACTTTTCCAAACTCAGAGATTAAAAGACTCAATCTTTCCTGTGTAAATTTTTTTATGAGATCTTACCAAACACATATATGTAATTTTAACTAATTACTGTTCTGTAGGACCTATCACTAACAGGGATTATAAACAGCATTAAAAGATTCAGCATTAAAGCAGTGGCTGCCCATTTTTATGCAGCAACAGTAATCTAGCTGGACCTACAGGGAGTGAGCAGAATCACATGAAATTCCTCCTAGGAGATTAGAAGGGGAATCAAGTCCAGGTAACAAATGGATTCTGTGGTCTCAATTCAATCTTCATCCAACCAATATGATCATCACACAGAAGTTTTACCACCAGAAACCTGACAGTGATTGATGCTTTTGTTGAACAGGTTCATTACTGAGGCAATCGAATGAAAGCATTTTCCAGAGGGATTGGGGGGTTGTGGAATGGACTTTTCCATAAATATTTGGAGATGGAGCTGGAAGGGGGAAGTAGCTTTAATGCTGTTTTGTTGTTGCCGCTATTGGCTCCTTCAAACTGATGAGGATTGGTGGCACAGTGAGCCCTTTACATGGGAGCGCTTGCTGCTTTGTTTGGAGGCCTTAGGCTGCACTGCTCCTGCAGCCAGCTATTTTCAGACAGTGAAACCAATGTCATGCTTTTTAGGGGCATGGCCTTCAAGAGTCCATTGGGCCTACTTTTAGTCTGAAGAGATAGATACAAATGCTAGCTGAAGACAGGGAGCAGTTTATTTTGTGATGACAAACTAGACTTCCATCCTGATGGCACATTTATTATATTTTTGTGCCTCTCTATGTGATCCTTGAAGTACAGGGAGTGCAGAAGACTCTGGTCAGGATACCTGGTTTCCAATTCACATGCCCAGTGGTGGCTTCACGGGCTTTGTTTTTGTTAAATGAGATTTGATGGAATTTATTAATCAGCTAACTCAGTGGGATGTGATTAAGATGAGCTGATGTAAAATGCATATTCAAATATGAAAATCTGATTTTTAGTTAAGGGCATCATATCTATTATTTTTTAATTTGAGGAAATAAAATACGTCTATAAGTGCAGCTAGCAGCTCTAGTAGGTTTCTGAGATGCTGATCAGTTGAATAATACAAAACTTGAATGTTAGGATGACAAAGGTTAATAACATAGCTGGAAACACTGTAATTAGCTTACCCTAATATTCACTTTATTTCAGTTAGTTTCACCTGTGCTTTCTCCTTGTTCAGCAATGCTAAGGCTGTGTTGCATGTAAGAAACTTACTCTGTACCATGGCGCAGGTCAGAACCAGGATGAATAGGTTGAAGTGTCCACCTTCTGGGATGTGATAGAATAACTTTTTTCCCTCCTCCACATGACAATCCTTGAAATAGTTGAAGATTAATACCCTCTTCATTCTTCTCTTATTTGGGTTAAACATGCCTAGTTAGTTAAAGTCTTTTCTAGCAAACATGGCTTCCAGACTACTAACCAGCTTGGTTGCCCTCAATTCAACAACATATAATTAAACAATATTTTCTGAACTCACACCTGGTGAGAAACCCAGAGCCTTGTGTCAGGGCAGTAGATGGCCCTTGTCATCAGGAAACCAAGAATTTAGCAGGGCACGTACACCCCTGTCAGGGACCTGCCTCTGAGCTTCCTGTGGGTAACTCTGCTGCAGCACCTAGCACACTGTGTAGTAATAACGTATTTCCTTATCTATCTCCATCACCAGAATGTGAGACCTCGGATAGCAGGGATTAATACATCTCTGAATCTCCAGCACATAGAATAGTGTCCAATCCAAAGTATGTTTATTGAGTGTTAAGGAGAAAATTTATTCTAAGCTCTGAAGGATCATAATTGTACCCTCTAGTTTTCCAAAGGCCTTCTTTTTTTTCTTCTTAGCTTTTCCTTCTTTCTTTCTTTTTTTTAATTAATTTATTGGTTATGCATATTCATGGGGTACAAAGCCAACCTTTACCACCTATGCCCAGGATGTGATGGTCAGATCAATAGACTCCAGATGGGGCCGGCCCGGTGGCGCACTCGGTAGAGTGCGGCACTTGGGAGTGCAGTAGCGCTCCCGCCGAGGGTTCGGATCCCAAATAGAGACCAGTCCGCTCACTGGCTGAGCACGGTGTGGGCGCGACACCAAGGGTTGCAATCCCGTTACTGGTCACGAAAAAAGACAAAAAAGAAAAATAAAAAAATAGAATCAGGATGCCCGTTACCACAAGTTGTGATTATTCCTCATTTGCCCACCCAGTTAATCCTGGACCTCGCTCCCCACCTTGGGAACCCTACGTATGCTCTCTCCGTCTGCAAATCCAATGTACCACTGTGATCTTTCCTTCCTTTCTTCTTTCTCTCTCAGCTCCCACTTATGAGTGAGGACATGTGGTATTTTTCCTTCGGTACCTGGCTTATTTCACTTACCACAATTTTCTCCAAGCTCATCCATGTTGCTGCAAATGGCAGAATTTCATTCATTTTTATGGCAGAGTAGTATTCTGTGGTGTATATATATATCACATTTTCCATATCTAGTTGTCCATCGATGGACATTTAGATTGGTTCCATGTCTTGGCTCTTGTAAATAGAGCGGTGATGAACATGGGAGTACAGGCATCCCTTAGACCTGGTGTTTTCCATTCCTTTGGTTATATATCTAGAAGTGGGACTGCTGGATCATATGGTAGATCTATCTGTAGTTGCTTTTTATAATGGTTGTACTAATTTACAGTCCCACTAACAGTGTAGGAACATTCCCTTCTCTCCACATCTTCACCAGCATTTGTTATTCTGTCTTTTTTATTATAGCCAGTCTAACCAGGGTGAGGTGCTATCTCAGTGAGGTTTTAATTTGCATTTCCCTGATTATTAGTGATGTTGAGCATTTTTCTTAAGTGCTTGTTGGCCATTTGTATGTCTGTTCAGCTCCTTTGCCCATTTTTTAAATTGGGTTATTTGTTTTTTTACTGTATGGTTGCTTGAGTTCCTTGTATACTCTGGATGTATAGTTTTCAAACATTCTCTCCCATTCTGTAGTTAGTCAGTTCATCCCCTATATTTTCCCTTAGTGGTTTTACAGTTACAGGTCTTATACTTAAGTTTTTAATCCTTTTTGAGTTGATTTTGGTGTATGGTGACAGGTGCAGGTCTAGTTTCATTCTTATGCAATGAATATCCAATTTTCCCAGCACCATTTATTGAAGAGGCAGTCACTTCCCCAGTGTAGGTTCTTGTTGCCTTTGTCAAATATAAGTTGGCTGTAAGTCTGTGGGTTGATTCCTGGGTTCCCTATTCTGTTTCACTGGTCTGAGTGTCTATTTTTAGTCGAGTACCATGCTGTTTTGGTTACTATAGATTTGTAGTATAATTTAAAGTCAAGTAGTGTTTTGCCTATGGCTTTATTATTATTATTTTTTTGCTCATGATTGCTTTGGCTTTTCACAGTCTTTTGTTGTTTCATATGAATTTTTTTTTTTTTTTTTTTTTTTTTTTTTTTGTCTTTTTCCGTGTCCGGCAATGGATCGCAACCCTCAGTGTTGCCCCCGCACCGGACTGGGGACCGGCAACGGGATTGCAACCCTCGGCGTTGCTCCCGCGCCTCGCTCAGCCAGTGAGCGGGAACCGGTCTGTACGTGGGATCCGAACCCTTGGGCGGGAGCGCCGCCGCGCTTCCCAAGCGGCGCACTATCCAGTGCGCCACCGGGCCGGCCCCGTTTCATATGAATGTTAAGACTGTTTTTTCTATTTCTGTGAAGAATGTCATTGGTATTTTGATGGGGATTGCATTGAATCTGTAGTTGCTTTGGGTAGTATGGACATTTTCACAATGTTAATTCTTCCAATCTAAGAGCATGGAATATCTTTCCATCTTTTTATGTCTTCTTTAATTTTTTTGAGTAGTGATTTGTAGTTCTCATTGTAGAGATCTTTCACTTCCTTGGTTAAATTGATTACTAAGTATTTTTGTGTGTGTTTGATTGATGTAAATAGGCTTACTTTCTTGATTTCTCTTTATGTTCATTCATTATTGGAGAAAATAAACACAACTGATTTGGGGATGTTAATTTTGTATCCTGCAACCTTACTGAAATTATTAATCAGCTCTAAGAGTTTTTTGATAGAATCTTTAGATTTTTCTATGTATAAGATCATGTCACCTGCAAATAGGGACAGTTTTCCAATCTGGGTGCCCTTTATTTCTTTCTCTTGCCTGATTGCTCTGGCTGGTACCTCCACTACTGTGTTAAATAGAAGTTATGAGAGTGGGCATACTTGTCTTGTTCCTGTTTTTAAGGAAAAGTCTTCAATATTTCCCCATTCGGGATGGTATTAGCAGTGGGCTTGTTGTAGATGGCTTTTGTTGTGTTGAGATACTTTCTTTCTATACCTAATTTGCTGAGAGTCTTTATCATGAAGGATGTTGAATTTTTTCAAATGCTTTTTCTGCATCTCTTGAGATAATTGTATGGTTTTTGTCCTTGATTTTGTTGGTGTGGTGTATCACATTTATTGACTTGTGTATGTTGAACCATCTTTGCATCTCTGGATAAATCCCACTTGATCATGGTGTATACTTTTTTTTTGATGTGTTGCTGTATTCTGATTGCTAGTATTTTATTGAGGGGTTTTGCATCTATGTTCATCAGAGATACTGGTCTGTAGTTTCTTTTTTTGTGGTATCTTTATCTGGTTTTGGTATCAAGGAGATGCTGGCCTCATAGAATTCGTTTGGGAGAATGGCCTCCATTTCAATTTTTCAAATAGTTTGAAGAGAATTGGTATTAAATCTTCTTTAAAGATTTGGTAGTATTCAGCAGTAAAGCCATCCAGTCCTGGCCTTTTCTTTGTTGGGAGACTGCTGAGTACTGCTTCAATCTTGTTGCTTGTTATTGGTTCCAGTAGTTTTCTTAAAATTAACATGATACTTAAGAAAGCTACATTGCAGGAAGAATCATATTATTACTTCTCTTTTCTTAGATGTTGTATATCTTTTAAATACAGCTGGGATATGGATTCATGAGAGCCCATTACACCATTATCTCTACTTTTGTGTATATTTGAAAATGCCCATTGAATAAGTTATATAAAAAATCATCCCACAGAGGAACATTTGGAATATTTAAAAATATATTAGGAAGAAATATCACCCATGATCTCAGTAACCAGGCTGTGACCTTGATATTTTTTAGAAAGTACTCATTGGGAAATGAGTATAAACCCACCTAACTGTGCACATTCCTCATTTGTTTATCTTAAATTTGTTATTTATACTTAATAATTATGACAAACTGTATAGGTATTAGTATAAAATGTACTTTAATACTACTTTTTTAGATACAGTAAAAATTAACCCAAACAATTAAACAATGAAAATTTATTAAATGTCTACTAGCTTCACATCAGAAGTTATTGTGTTAGTAAATAGGTTTTGAATAAGCAGAAATGTACCATCTTTCAAATAAATAAACTGTAGAGATTTTGTATTCTTAAAGATCACAATACAATGGTACTTCCAAAAGTTTATGGAAAAATTCATATTGTCTTTTAATTCTATTTTTTCCTCATGAATTTTTCAAGTACCCTTGTGTATCTAGACAGTTTACCCTTGAGGAAAAATACATCACTTTGTATGATCAACTGATAGAATAAACAGCTAGCAAAATGTAAACAGCAAAAAAGTCAGATGTAAGAAACTGACAGAGACAAAGAGAACTGTCAGAGGGAACTGAGGGAAGTATTTGTCCACTTTAATAACCTTAGTGCTAGCAGGTGACAGACTAATTTCAGACTGGGTACATTTTACAAGCTAACTTTGGCTCAAGAGGCTGTACGCCTGGCGGTACTGTAGTAATGGTTATGCTATTTTGGCAGAAAAGCAGAAACCAAAAACAAGAAAGAGATTGCAAGTGGAAATTTGGCTAATTATAAATATTTTTGTGGAGGGCAGAACAGGTTGGCCTGACTCACTGTCAGTCTGCAATACCCTGAGCACCTGAAGTTGTGCTTTCTTCTCATTTGAAAAGTCTAATGTGTAAGAGCGAGCTATAGAAAGGAAGAGAAGAAATACCATGTGGAAACTCTGCTGCCTGCTCACGCTTCCTGAACGTGCGTGTGTGTAGCTGTTCTTAATATCATAAGAAGCTCTTCAGTACAAAGGGAAAAAAATCTGTCTCCGTAAATATATAAAAGGAAAATCAGTGGTAGTGATTAGTCCATTAAGGCTCTCCAACTAAAGCTCTTCAGTGTGATAGGCAAGGCCTATAACCTGTGTTTATCTTGTTTCTCCAGTTGTTTCTTTCACTTTCTGATAAGGACTTGTTCTAGACAGATAGGTCTTTTTCTGCACCTGCCTCCCTGCCCCCATCTTGTTCATTTTGGCTTCCATTTTTTGTTCAAGAAATTTACTCTCATTTTAATGTTCTCCCTGACTTTTCTTACCCTATTTAAATTCTCCCACCCTTCTGTCCTGCTTCAAGTCTGCAGTGGTGGTGGTGGTTTGTTTCTTTGCATGGTGGACTCCCAATCAAATTGTCCAGGGCACATAATCTCCCCTCGTCACTCTGAGCAGATACTACTACTCAATATTTTATTGGACAGATCTAGGTCATATGGTATAAACTACTTCAAATTCTTTCCTTTTCATCTCAAAATGTCGCTATACAGGATATTCGCTTATCTCAATATCTCTTCCTGCTCTCATAAAAAGGTATCAATTGAAAGAGACAACTGGCCCAACGACCTCAGCCCAGTCGTTGCTGTGTAGTTAACAGCCAGAAGTTAGAATGGAGAGTGTCACCACACAGTGGAAAGAACACTGAGCTTCCAACTATAGACCTGGATTTAGTACTTGCTCAGTCCATTTTTAGTCATGTAATGCCTGGTACTGACCCTCTGGATGTTCTTCACAGTTCTCCCCATCCTAAAAATGAGAAGCAGCATGCTCAACCCTGCTGTTCTCTTGAGATACTACCCTGGCATTTTCCTTTCTTCTAACAGCAAATGTCTCAAAGATTGTCCTGCCTTGTTGCCTTTACTTCACCATTACCTTCCCGCTTCTCCATTTGGCAACGTGGCTTCTGTTTCCATCACTTCATCACACAATCCTAAGTCTTCCCAACTTCTCCTCTTTTTTACATCTCTAGAGGACTGCTGATCTTTCATGTCTATAATTCTCCTAACTCTCCCCCTTCTTTTAATACATTTGCTCTCACTCAAGCATTCTACAAAAATTATTAAACATCTCCCCTGTGCCAGTCACTATACTAAGTGCTGGGGTTGCAGTAATGGTCCTTATCCTCATATTGCATGAGAGCCTAGTGGCAAAGACAGGTATTAATCAAATAATCCCACAAATAAATGTAAAATTATAGCCACAGTAACAGCTGTGACTGAGAAGAACATTGTGCAATGAAAACACTTGACAGGAGAATTTAGTTCAGTCTGGTTTGTCCTTTGAGAAATTGACGATTGGCTGACACCTGAAGTATGAGTAGGAGGAAGATGGAGAAGAGGGAGGTTGAGGAGAATGATGCTGCTGGCAAAGGAAACAGTTGAAAGTTCAGGGGCAGGAGGGAGTGTAGCATGTGTATGGAATTAAAAGAAGGTGGGGATGAAAGGTAGAGAGATTGAGACAATCTAAAAAGGAAAATAGAGACTAGACCATGCCAAACCTGGTAATTCAGATTAAGGGGTCTGTTGTTAATTTTAAGGCAATAGGAAGCCATTGTTTTAAGTGTGTGTACGTGTGTGTGTGCGTGTCATGGTATGTTTAGAAAAGATCTCTGTGGCTAACGTGTGGAGAATGGATGAATGGATTGGACAGGGGGTGCAACTAAGAGAAGACTGCACAAGTCCAGGCAACAGATGATGCTTTCTGTAGTGTGGCTGGAGAGAGGACAGAAGAGGGAGCTAGAGGCTAAAATGGACAGTTCTTGATGATGGCAGGATGAAGGAGAAGATGTATCATGAATGACTCCTGGTTTCCACTCTTGGCTTGGGGAGAGTGGAGAATTCCCCAGCTGTTCCTCCAGTGTAGATGCTCCTCGATGTTCTGTTCTCAACTCCTTCCCCTTCTACACTTTCTCCCTTGGTGGTTCTTCAGTTTTCAGGCTTAAAATCCTAATTATTCAGTGCTCCAGAGATAACAATCTGGTGGACCATTTGGTGGATAAATATGCTTTGTTTATGCTGTGGTATTTTTTGGATTAACAGAATACAAATTACAGAACATTTAAAAATCAGAAGCTTTCACATAAAAATCTGTATATGAATCTGTATATGAAACACTTTAAACAGTTGGAAGCTCCATCAGCACTAGACCCATATTCCCCTGTGTCAACATGAGGTCAGGACTAAGTGACAGCTGACCCTGTTAGACCGAGCAAGAATTTTCCACTTTACCATTGTCCCTGACATTTGGGCACCTGGCCACCACATTTATTTTTTTCTTTGCCCACTACAGGCACCAGCCTTTAAACCTCCAATTGAGTCCAATCACATCAGACCATAGAACACTCCAGAAAGATCAGTCACCTTAGTCAGTTTCACACTACTAAGAACAGACTGAAGTAGTGTCAAAATCCCACGACCTTTCTATTCCTTCTGCTTAATTATGCTATTACTGCACTTCAGTATCCTGTCAGTTAGCGCTGTAGCAATTGTTAGGCCAAGGTGTTTGACCAGTTGTCTCTTTCAAATATTGTGGGCAGTTTAGGTTTGCATGCTCAAATTTCTTGCAGTACAGTGTATTATTTATTAATATAAAAGTTACATATATTTTAAATTATATTATGAGTCCAAATATTACTACCTAAAAGCTTGCTGATATCACTGCTCTTTTTTCTAATTTTCTTTTAGAACTCCTAGAACGATCTCTAGCCCTTTTAAACAAAAGTCAACAACTCACTGACTTCATAGAAAAATTCAAGTGTGATGCACCTAATGTGAGTCCTGAGTTGATTCAGGGAGCTCAGAGCAGCTGTCTGAAGATTGACAGCCTTCTTGAGGTTCTGCAGGACAGGAGACGGCAACTAGACAAGTACCTGAAGCAACAGTGGCAAGAACTGGATCAGGTTCTGCAGATATGTCAGTGGGACCAACAAGAAAACCAGGTAACCCAGAGGGGCACTGGAGGATGTCTTGGTGTTAACTGATTGGTTATTACGTGAATTAGCCATGTCCTGGGACAGGTTCCCGGTTATCATGGTCACATCCTTTGGTTTATGGTTCAAAAGTCTTTCATCCAAACTATCATGTTGTTCTCCCAAGCAGATAATAAAAACAAAGATTTTTATTATAATATTGATTTTATAAAAGAAAGAACACCCGTGGGTAGTTTTGAATATGACTGTGTTCTATTGTTGGATTCTCTTTCTCACTTCCTTCCAGGTCACTACTTTTGGGCACGTTTCTTTGACATTTTGAAATGTTAATTGCAGTTTTCTTAGAAGTTGGAGAGGCATGATGGTGCTGAATTTACTAGATTGCTGCTAATTTCAGTGAAAAATTCCATCAGCCCAAAGTAGAGATAACGTTTTCAGAAGACTGGACTGGTGCTGGTGAAGAAATGTAACGTTGGACTATGGCTGAATGCTCAGGGTTAGAGGGCTGTGGGGGTTGTTGAGTTTGCAGGCTCATTAGAGCTCATTACCTGAACTGCAGGCTCTGCTCTGATCAGTGGTCAACATGTTGCCATACGTTCTTTCCATCCCAGTCACTTGTGGTTAAGAGTGGACAGAACTCTTCGCAACTTCCAACTCCAATAGGAGTGATATTTATTGCAACATTTCTGATTGCCCCAATCCCATGTTCAAATCTGTACAGATTAACTGGAAGGAATTTTTAGAGAGAAATGATGTGGATGGAGGGCTGGGAGTCTCCTGCTCTCGATGCACAGGAAAGGGGTCTTTTCACAGGTTTTACATTATGGCTCTGATCCAAATTGGAGAGAGAGACATACATCCGGGAGCAAATATGAGTCCAGGAGAAACTGGTTTTTATTTAAAGCTGGAAAAATAAGGACTTAAATGAAGATCAACCTTTTAACTAATGCTTTTTGAGCACCTACTGTATATCAGATCTTATTATAAGTGCTGGGGACACACTAGACACAAGACAAATATCCTTTCTTCTAGAAATTTTGCTCTGATGCAGTGTTTCTCAGCCTTGGCACTACTGACATTTGTGCTAGGTAATTCCTTGTTATGGGGGCTGTGTTACACTGTAGGATATTGAGCAGCTTCCCTGGCCTCTACCAACCAGCTGCCCATTGTGACAACCAAAAATGTCTCTGGAAATTGCCAGATGTCCCACAGGGGGCAAAATTATCCACAGTTGAGAACCACTGTTTTAATATGATGAGAAGGACATATAATAAATTAATGAAAATAAGTGCTATAAAGAAAATCAAATAGAGCAATGAATCTTGACACATGTTGTTCTAAGTAACAGAGAAAGGCTTTCTAAAGGAAAAATGAGTTTAGTTGGAAATATAACATTGCATGGGAATACACATGCCATACTAAACTATGTGCATATTAAGGGAGGTAAAGGAAGACAGGAATTTTAAAGAAAAAGTGATGGAGGATTACATAAATATTCTGGGATAGTTATCCTTGGCTACAAGGATTAATAACAAGGGTGATACCAGTCTGAGGTTGGACAGACAGTTGCTGGGCAGATGTCCTCGCAGAAGTATGGTCGCAATGGCCTCTGTGTACGGTTGTAGATTTTCAGAGTCCTTTGTGATAATTTCTGTTATGTGGCACTTGTGCCTGACAGGCCTCCCTTCATGGCCTTCCCGAGATCTATTTGTCAAGCAATTTTTAACACATAGGACTCCGTTTCCATTCAAACAACGTTTACAGATGAAGGCCAATTTTATTATTTATTTTGAGTTCCCAGGGTGTGATGAAATAAAAGTCGCTTTTATAATCTTAGCCATATTTGTTCAATGGGCACTCAATTGACAGTTTAAGACAAAAAGACAGCAGTATTTTTTCCTGCTTGTGACTTAATAATGCTCATTTGTTAAAAATGTAGAGATGGCTCTTCATGCAGATAATTGCTGTTAACATTTTGGCATCCTGCCACCAGAAGGAAGACTTATCCAAGCATAAGCAAACTCACAGGCACATACACATTTATTAAAGAAGCAATTAAACAAACAAATAAAAACTAAGGGAACTCACCAATATATACTATATTATAACTTGATTTTTATTAAATTGAACAAGTCATAGACATGTACTTGTGTCAAAAGTAGAATAAGTAATTTTAATGGGTAAGTAGTATTCTGCTATTTGAATATAGCACAATTTAACAATATTTTGTTGATGAGGAAGTAGTCTCTGGTTTCTCAATATTATGAACAATAATTAATGCTTACTGTGTTGATAATTATGTAAACAAGGAAATATTTTAAAATCTTGGTAAGTATAGATTATTTGAGTTTTTCTACATGTTGTATTTTAAAGTTTTGTTGATGATGCAGCAGTGAAGTAGGGACACCAAATTGAGTGTGACTCTGTTAGTAATTTGGGTTCCGTGGTTATCATGTTTCTGGATGATCTACCTGTTAATCCTAGAATACGGTGGAACCATGCTTCATTGGAAGGCAAAGATTTTTCCTGTTAGTTCTGTACTTATTATAAGGAAACATAGGAGCTGTCAAACTTTACATTAATAAAATATCAGCTTTGTCAATCATTTTAACCACTTAAGAGAAAAGGAAATTAAGTGGAGAATTAGAACAAAGACTACTGATGAATAATAATGTGGACGTCTGAATATCTGATGTGTCTTCTCTCATAAGGGCCATTTAAATGATGATGTTAGTGCTTCTCTGTTTCTAGTGCTTATGCCCTAATGTCTTTGAATTATAATAGTTCAGCTAATTCTCTTTTGAAAAAGAAATTAAATGACCAGAATGCTGGTGACTAAAGACTTTCATCAATCCCCCTCTCCCCAAAAGTAAATGAAAACCATGTACTTTTCTATTTTAATTAGGATGTGATAGTCTGATAAACATAATCATAGCATGTTTTTTCTTTGTCATTGTTTTTCGGATGTAAAAATATGTAAAAACTTATTTTACATTTAAAGATGAGCAGCTGACCTTTCTTTTAAGCTCTAACAGCATCTTATTTTGCAGATAATCTGCTTCATTAATGAAAATCAGAAGCAGCTTGGAGTATTTTGTGCATAATTAATTATCTTGGCAAGAAGATTTATGAATGTAATTTTTCTCAATTGCTCCAATCAGGCATAAGCGAGACAAACAAATATATTAAAACTAAGTTATTCATGGTCTTTTTGTACAAGACAGTGTCAAGGACGACTAGGAGAAATCAGTCATGAGGGCAGACTCTCTTTTTACTACCCAGAACACATATACTTAGATGCACATCTTTGGGAGGGGAAAAAGGATAATAAAATTCACATTTGGAAGGATTTTTGGTTTTATAATTTGAGTATAATGTATATCATAATCAAGCAGTATATTCCTTGTCAATAGGCAATTTAAATGACATCAGAGATGACATATAAAAGCACAGCCTCAGGACACCAGTTCTATGCCTGGTGGGCATCTGTAACACTGTGTATGCATGCACGCATGCCTGTGCATGTATATTCTCTTGTATGTGATGCCACCTTCTAACTAGGATTTAGAGCTTGAATGGCTGACCAGCTTAAATTATTATAAGATAACATACAAAGCGTTAAGGACTTAAGAAAAATCCTCTGATTGTAGCTTTCAAAGATTGGCTTGTGTAAGCCAAAATAAGGGTTGAATTATCTTGGTGATACTGGTATCTAATAGCTCGATCCAGTAACAAATATAAATGACTGTCCAACCACTTGTAGATTAAAATGTATTACAGAATCTTACTTAAGCACATAGGCTGTCTCTAGAATTCTCTCTAAGGCATGCCAGCAGCAAATGCAAGTTATCTTAAAGTGTTTGTAGGAGGAGCATGTGATTTCAAAGGCATAAAAACCTCTCCTAATTAGAATGTATACTAATTGCTATGGCTTTCAGTGGCACTGCATGTCAAAGGGAATAGCAGAGGGACTCTGGCGCAGATGGCATGGATATCAGTCCCAGCTTTTACATTTACTTGCTGTGTATGTGGCTTTGGGCCAGTTACTTGGCCTCTGTGCCTGTTTTCTTTTCTTTAAAATGGGAATAATAATAGTATCTACCTATAAATTTGTTATAAAAATGAACTAGATATGTAAAAATGCTTAGAGCACAGCATGGCATATGGTAAGTGCTCAATAAATGTTTAAATGTTCATCATATCACCACATACTTTGGTGATCTCTTTCGGAGCTTCACTGGATAATCACTGGCACATAAAAACCTACATATTGGCTGGATCCCACACCAGTTATCTAAACAACTAGATAAACTTCTTTTTCTAAAATGTTCTGATGTAGAGAGGGAATAAATGCCATTTAATGATTTGGTATCCCACCTAGTTTATTCAAAAGGTCAGTTTTATCTGCAAGATAAAGTTAAAAATCTATTTTCTCCTCCCAAACTTCCCCCACCCTTTAGATATTTCTTTAGCTCATTTATACATATAAATGTTGATTACATTTTCATTCAATTTAGTTTTCACTTCTATATATTGTTCAATTGAACTCATGGCTTAACGACATTTTGATTATTTAAGCCCCCAAATCAGTTGGAAAGGGGGATGTGGGACACATACTGTGAGTATAAATTTATTCTCAGAAGTGACATGTGTGCTTTCTGAGGAAGGCTCTGCATTGCTCCTAACCCTCACACCCACTGTGTGACAAAGTTAGCACCCAGTGTGCAGCTGCCTGAATTATCTGCTAAACCTTGGGAACACTGTATCTCTCCTTCCAACTTCCAGAGCTCTTTTTCTTCCCTGCCCCTGGTGTTGGAGATTGCTCATCTTCCTTTTCTCCTCAACATTGCCACCACCCCACAGTGGCCAGGGAGTGGATTCATTCATTCTCTCCTCTCCCCTTATTCTCATGTCCGTAAAGACATGTCAAAAGACCCAGTTACTTTTAATACATTTTATAGGGAGACTCATAAGCAAACAAAATAAATAGCACACTTTATGAGGATTAAAACATCCTTAAAAATGTAGCAATTATTTATCCTGTCAATATAATAGTTTCTGACTCTCATTTTTACCAACATCCAGGGATTTAGACCAAAGCTTCAGTATGAAATCCATTAAGCTGCATGACCTAGGAACTGGGATGGTAATGTGAAAATGTCAAACTTTGGCCCCACTCCTAAATAGTTCTGTAATGTCTGTCTGACTGTTTCTCTCTCTTTTTCTCTATCTATCTCTCACACACAGTGAATAAAATTGGCTCCAGATCACTCAGGGTGGAGCTCTCCAGTTATATTGGGAAAACCATGCCTTAGATATCTTTGGCAGGTATGCACATTGCCAAGACACTGGGCAGGGCTCTGTTTCTTTTCTTGAAAAAAGACTTCCTTCCACTGCTGAAGGAATTCCCCCCAATGAGTTGGACGTATGGCTAGAAATAAAATTTAGGTCCGGAGACTTCCACTGTACTGATTTTACCCATTGGACTAAGCTACTTTCCACCATGAAGTGGTGAGACGTAAAGAGACCACCTAAACCCAGGTAAGATGTGAGGACAATGTTGAGAAGGGAAGAAGACCTCAATGCCATTTTTTTCTGAAATAGAGATGTGAGAAGAGATGTTATATGTTAACACATCAGAATAATTAAATACATAAAATTATAATTCTAGACAGGGAGAAAGATTATCTGTGAAGCTGTTTATAAAGTAACAAATTTTATGTCAGGACAAACAAAATATTTTAGCTTTCCTACTGCTCATCAATGGATGAGCATCCTGAGACTCGATAATTTGTTGAAGAGATACTAATACATTCCAGTTGATTTCAGGAATTCACAGAATGTTCCCAAATTTTACAACAGAAAATTGTGAACATTGGCCTCCTAGAATCTCTGAGATTAAATCCAAATAATAACAGGCCAGTAATTAGATCAGTCTCAAAATACATCTAAAACTAGAAATCTACGTTTTTAGCAGTAATTCTTCTTCCCCCCCACTTCCAAGTCCCCAGGTACAAACACCAACGAAACAGCTTTAGTGCGTCTTCTAATATAAATCATCACCTAATGGAGCAAATGGATATTTTATGTCTGGTTATTGCCTAGTTAAGTACAGAGCACATTTGACTGGATTGCTTAATACAAAATAAAGACAACTGGTTTCTGTGCTGTAAAAAGGAAAACAAAAACAAAAACCCAAAACTAATGGGAACTAAAATTGTTGTTAGTAGTAATACTAACATGCCTTCCAAATCAAAGTAGACATTAGAACTGTCACCCGTGGCCATCAACTGTAATTGAAAACATTTATATGTGTGTATTTTGGGTAATTGGAAGAGGGACTATCTTGACTTGGGTTAAAGAAGACACATAACCGATGCCTTTTCCCCTCTTTATCAGTTTTTTTGTCTCTAATAGTAACTGGTTATTTGGCAAGAACAGCTGTACATGTGGAAAAGAAAATGAAAGTAATTTGAAGAGATTTTCATCTTCCCTTAAGCATTTCCGCTAAGGTGGTTTAAACTGCTTATCGCTAGCTCACCTTCTCCAACATAGTTTTAAATAAAATAAAAGCTGATCTCAAATGGTAGAAGAAGAAAAAGAAACCATGGTGGTTTATAGCAGTCTGATGCCTGGCTTTGGGCGGCAGCAGAAGTCCACCTTTTTGCCACCTGAGTTGTTTATCCTTGACTGTGAGAGTACATTTTCTATTGCTTGCATCCCAGATGTTTCAGTCCTGTCTTTGACACATATCCCAGGGGGACTGGCATTCCCAGTCTGTGCTTGCTGTCACCTTTGCCCACAGCTGGCCTCTTCCTCTCCGGCACTCCTCCTGAAGGGCCCAACCCACACATCCACTATCCTCTCTAATGCAATATCACCATTGAGCCCCCGTGATTGTACACATGACCTATTTCCATATTAGAATTAGGTTCTATAACAACAGCCTTGCGTGTGGGTTTTATTTTAAGAACATTCATAAATATAGACTCATTGGAACCACTTCTCAGAATCCTTTGCTTCTGCAGATGGATATGATGAAAAAGAAAAAAATTCTGGATAGGAAAGCATGAATTCTGACCATGGCATTTCTGGGACTCAGTTTCCCCATCTGTTGAAAAAGCAAATATCGACAGCATAGAAGGAGTGTAAAGATTGGATGAGGTAATATTCTAACCTGCCTAGGGAATAGTACCTGACACCTCTCTGTGAAGGTGGGTTCACTTATCTTACTTTCTTCATTCTTAATTCCCCATTCGAGGTGGGGGTGGGATGTCAACAAGCAAAAACTAGTCCTTTCTTGCCCAAGGCTAAAAACCTTCAACAGTGCCCTCTTCCAGTCTTCCTACTCTTTTTGGTACAGGCCTGCATCAACTGTCCTCCATTCATCTTCAGTTCCTTGTGCCTGCAAAACATGCATATGTCTCATCCTATCAAATAAGGGGGGAAAAAAAAGTTGGGAAGAGCCCCTTGTTAACTCTGCTTTACCAAAAACTATCATCCTTTACTTCACCAATGAATTTAGCCAATAAGCTTTTCTGAAAGTGTCATTAGTTCTACTTCCTCATCACCCCTGACCCCTTAGTGGTCCATAAGTGCTTATCCCATCCCACAACTCTCCAAACTCCTCTATTCCATATTACCCTTAATTAAAAGTCAGTCCTGGGGGCTGGCCAGGTGGCGCACTGGAGAGTGTGCCGCTTGGGAGCGTGGCAGCGCTCCTGCCGGGGGTTCGGATCCCATGTGGTGACCGGTTCCCGCTCACTGGCTGAGCGCGGCGCGGGCACAACACCGAGTGTTGCGATCCCGTTGCCAGTCCCCGGTACGGGCGCGACACCAAGGGTTGCGATCCCGTTACCGGTCAGTAAAAAATAAAATAAATAAATAAATAAATAAAATAAAAGTCAGTCCTGAAATCTACATTTAACAAATAAGTATTTGAATATTCCTGAGTTGCAGAATCATCCAATAATAATATAATGCAACCCACATATGTGATTTTAGACTTTCTAGTAGCCACATTAAGAAAGTTAAAAAGAAATATTAAAAAAGTAAAGTCACATAAAAAAGCGAAAAGCAATAATATAGTTTATTTAGCCCAACATGTCTTAAAACACTTGTATTATTTCAACAGGTAGTTCATACTAACATTCTTAATGAGATGTTTTCATTATTTTTTATACTAAGTCTATGAAATCTGCTGTGTATTTTACACTTAGAGCACATCCCCGTTTGGACTAGTCACATTCCAAGTACTCATAGCCATGTGCGGTTAGTGACTACCATACTGAGCAGTGCAGGTCTACACCATTCGACAGAGTTTTCCTGGCATCCTTCTTTAACTTTCAGGGCAGCTCTTGATTTTTATCAAACATTCCTGATTGCTCCTCCTTCACACCTTTGATGACTTCCCTTTCTATCTCTTATCACCCTTTGATGGGTTTCTGACCACCCCACCCCCTTCAATAAAAAGATCTGCCTCACTCCTTCCCTGCCTTGGTTCTACTTCCTCTGGGCACTGAGTATCTAGAATGTCACGTCAAACTCATGGGATGACTGTGAACACATTGCTTAGGTCAAGCTGAAAGGTAGGAACTAGGAAGAGAGAGGAAAAATGTTCTCGTTTTCTCCTTTAATCCATCATTGCCCAGAACTGATTTCCAGTGCATACTTTGAGTGCTTTTTGTTCTTCCTTTTTCTCCACATCCCCTCAACCCATGGCTTGTGTTTTCATACCTTTGCAGAAACCACATTCTGCAGAAATGTCCTGAGGCATCATTTACTGTACATGACACTCAAGCTTTTGAACAGCAGCTGATAATAATTTAAAAGCTTATAAAAAGTGAGCTTGGGATATCTCTGCAGCTGTCTGCAGTAGCTCCTTGCAGGACACGATGACTGATTTACTGGGTGACAGAATATTATCATTGACATGCTCTTATTTCAGCAACAGAAGGACTCTGAGAGCCTATTTTGTGTGTATCCCACAGCAAACATGGTAAATCTGATCTGAGAGTCTGCTCATGTGAGTGAATGCCTCATAATGAGATGTAACTCCCTCACTGTGATCTACTTACTTCTGAGTTTTATGCCAACTTTTTATGTTTCTTTCCCGGATGCATCTGGTAGTAAAATTGTGTAGACCTAGAGAATCAGCATGCTTCAACAGACAAGACATGTGAACAGGATATACTGAATATCACCATAGATCCTAACCACATTCTCTTATAGGGAATCATATTGCCATACAGGAATAGTATCATTTGGGGACTGAGAAAGTATTTGCCAAGTCTAGGGGATGAGGTCAGTAGATACCATTTAAAAATCAAAACCACTTGCTTTTTCCTAGCTTTCATCGCTACAGGCATGTGTTAGATGACAAGTCTTTGACTCACTAAGTTTAATTGAATTGTCTGATGGTTCAGTCTTCTCACCTGTTTTTAGAGATTAGGGAACACCTGCTTGTACCCATTCTTTATCCACTCAGATTCTGCATTAGCCGGCCCTGTTAAAGCGTTCTTGAGATTTCTGGGTCCCTCCCACTTTAGCTAGCTTTCTAACTAGCTTTCTCCTTGGTCACCTGCTTCACGCATTTCTCCGTGTTACAGGATTTCAGAAAAATCCTGAGGCTGTTGCATGTAGACAACTTAGGCTACAACATAGTATCAAGCTGGAATGTGGCCACCGTTTCGAATGGGCTGCCATTATTCATTTTTCAGGTTTGAAGTCATGCCCCCTGATGACGGGGCTGTAAGACTTTAGGTTGCCCAAGTGTAGTGAAAAGAGCATGGACTCTGGAATCCTGTAGACTTGGGGACAAATCCTGTCTCTGCCACTTTCTATGTGGTTCTGGATAGGCTGCTTAACCTCTCCAAAACTCATTTACCTCATCTGCACAATGATGATATCATCCCTGTTACAGGGTTGTCATGAGAAATAAAGATGATGCCCAAAAAGCAACTAGCAAACCGTCTAGCCTGTAGTAGTCACTTAAGAATCAGTAGCTATGATGAGATCATGAGGATAAGGCTATACAGGATTTGAGAGTAAAAATCCAAGTCTCTTTCCTTTAATTGGGTTATGGAATCTTCATCCAGGGGTCTCATGTCTATGTTATAGGTCACATGTCAAGTTATGGCATCATTTAAAAATGTATGACTTCCTTCAAGTTTTTTGCTACTTGTTTTAACACTGTGTATGGCATGTATTGTACACACAAATAGAGTCATGGCCTTAGCCACTTATAATGTCAATGAAATTTTAATAACTTCTCCATTTATTTTCTGAATATAGATTTCCAGCAATTGCAGCAAACTAAATATTGTTGCATTTTTTATAGTAGAAAATATAATTCTACATATGCTGTTTAATATCTTTATATGAGTCTATGTAACTAAACTGAGATTCATATTTGTATCCAGAAAAGAAGACATATTTTAATAGAATGGCATGATTTATGGACTGCATGGGAATCCGTTTTGGTTCTTCCTTGTTAGGAGGTTTTGAATTACTTTCTTTACGCTATGTAATTTACTTAACCCATAAGTCATTTTTATGCTTTTCTGAGATTTCTTTGTTTTTTGTTTTTTGTTTTTTCCTCTTAAGCATGTAGAGGTCAAAATGAAAAAAAATAAAAATCCAATCATATTTATTTAATACATGAGATTAGTTTTTATAAAGAGAATTTAAAGTAACAAGTTTTGAGAGGTTGAGGAATTATTTCTGAATTTCTATTTACTCTACTACTTCCAATCATTTGAATTTTGATATTTCTTTGTTGTTTCTTACCTAGGTTACTCATTGGTTTCAGAAAACCATAAAAGATTTACAGGAACAAAGTCTAGGTTCATCACTTTCAGACAATGAGGAGCTAATTCGTAAGCATGAGGAACTGATAATAAAAGCAAAGGTAAGAGACATATTAGAAACATTAAAAAATAATAATGTATGTGCTTCTATTGAATATACTTCAATGGGTAATTTAGAGGATAACTGAAAAATTCCATTTGAATAATTCACTATTTACATAGAAAATATCCTGATAGCATTAGCTAATACCATGCCCATTTACTGAGCTTCTAGAATAATGATAAACAAAACAACAGCTTCTACAACAATATATTTTTTGAATGTTATTATGTGCCAGGCACTGTGCTAAGTAAATGAGATGTATTATCTAAATTATCATAAAACCCCTAAGTTTAGGTATTATTTTTCTTATTTTATGGATCAAAACAAATAAACGAAACACAGAGACTTGGAGATGCAACGTAACTTCATCAATGTAATATGTCTTGTCAGTGGCAAAGTGGGAATTCAGTTCTAGGTTTTGTCTAATTCTAGGTCCCAGGCTCTTAAATATTTCAATTTGCTAGTTTTCTAAAGAAACATATTTTCTACACTGAGATCTCAATACACTATGACTTTTATGATTTCCACATATAGTTTGATTGCTGTTCCCATCTACATTTCCCTAGTTGCTTAACTTGCTTCAAATTTCTCAGTTGTTGAGGAAGTAATGGCTGTCAGCTGAACGACCCCTTGTAGGTGTGCAGAGTGCGCAACACAAAACCGTGAAGCTCTGCAAGCAGGAGGAGCAGAGCGGCCGCGTTGCAGCTGCTCCTCTCTCCACTGTCTTGTTATGTGGAAATTGACTCATCTGTAAATGTGGGTCTACAAATACTTTCCAAAATTCTCTACAGGTGCTCCATATTGATCTACAAGAAAACAAAAGTCCATCATAGTAGAGTGAGTGGGAACAGTGAATACTTCAATCACCGTCAAGATTTAGAGAACTTTGTATTGTTAATATCTCGGATGGTTAATAGTTGTAGATAGAGCTAAGTCATGAAGCTCTGGGAAACAATGGGCCAACACTACTAGACAGTGGCTGAAAATAGAGAAGACAAATCAAATATTCACATGTCTGGGAGGATGGGAGTTGGCGAGGTGGTGGGAAGCGGTAGATTGAATTGTTTAGGTTCAAATTTTGTCAAAGGAGACACGACAATTTTCATTTTGTTTGTTTTAGTTTCTTGCTTCTATCTGCAGTGAATTATAGGTATTCAAAGTATTTGGTTTGAATATTTGACCAATTGATTAAAGGCGCAGTTACAGAAGACTGTTGACTCGGTAATGACTAGCCATTTTTAAATTCTTTAAAATATTTCAACATTTGGTTTATCTGTTTAGAAAGTTAGTTTTTTTCATTGAAGTCATACAGCAATTTATTCTGTGTGTATCAAACTCAAGTTTTATCAATGGAAATTATCAAAATCCCAAAATGCTAAGCATAAGAAATGACTCAAATTGCATAGGATAGATGCTTGCTTTAAAACAAACAAGAACAATATATTCACATAATTTAGACATACCTTGGGGTTATATCCACTGCAAATGTGGAGTTATTATGGTTGCTAACATGCCGTGAGGACAAGCTGGAGTAGAATATCTGTTAATACATGACCTCGGTTCTAGCAGAGCAAGTTTATGTCATAATTTATAGATCACATGTGAACTTATGATATGCATAAACAGAAAAGCATATAGATATTCTTTCCACCATTATCCTTAAGTTGCAGACATAAAGTATGTAAGAAATATTTTTTTTAAAAAAGACTTGATTTTTTTGGAGTAATTTTAGATTTACATCAAAGCTGAAAGGAAGGTACAGAGATTTCCCATTTACCTCCAGCTCTCCACAAATGCATACTTTTCCTTTTTATCAACACTCCTCACCAGGGTGGGACATTTGTTACAATTAGTAAACCTAAATTGACATATCATTGTCACCCAAAGTTCTTTGTGTACGTTAGGGTTAATTCTTGGTCTTGTACATTCTATGGGTTTGGACAAATGTACAGTGACATATATCTACCATTACAATATCATACAGTCTATTTTCACTGCTCTAAAAATCTTCTGTGCTCCATCTGTTCATTGCTCCCTCCCCCCTGGACCCTGGCAATCACTGATCTTTTTTTTTCTATTAACATTTTTTCAAATTTTTGATTATATGTATTTATGGGGTACAGAGATGACTAGATATTTGTGTACATTATGTGATGAACCACTGATCGTTTTACTGTCTCCATAGCTTTGCCTTTTCCAGAATGTCATATAGTTAGAATCACAGAGTATGTAGCCATTTCAAATTGGCGTCTTTCACTTAGTGACATGCATGTAAGTTTCCTCCTCCTCTTTTCACGCTTGGCAGCTCTTTCCTATTTAGCACTGAATCATATTCCATTGTCTCAATGTACCAGTTTATTCATCTGTACACCTACTGAAAGACATCTTGGTTGCTTCAAAATTTTGGTAATTATGAATCAAGCCATTTGCAGGTTTTTGTGTGGACGTAAGTGTTCAATTCATCTGGGTAAATACCAAGAAGCACAATTGCTGGATCTTATAGTAAGAGTACAGTTAGTTTTGTTGGAAACACAAACTGTCTTCCAAAATGGCTGTACCATTTTCCATTCCCACCAGCAATGAATGAGATTTCCTGTTGTTCCACATCCTTGTCAGCATTTGGTATTGCCAGGGTTCTAGATTTTGGCCATTATAATAGGTGTGTAGTGGTATGTCGTCATTGTTCTAATTTGCATTTCCTTGATGACTCTGGTGTGGAGTATCTTTTCTACACATATTTGTCTGTATATCTTCTTTGGTGATGTTTCTGTTAAGGTCTTTGGTTCATTTTTTAATCAGGTGGTTTGTTTTCTTATTGTTGAATAGAAATACATTTTTAATAATATATATTTTATTATATAAAGTCATCGTGGAAAATTTCAAAACTATAAGTTAATCCTTCAACCTAAAGACAACCATTATTAATATTTTTGCACGTTTCCTTTCTTTCCACACACAACCCTAGAAACACAGCATTAGAACCATGCTTTTTTTCTCATTTAAAAGTTTATCACAAATATTTTCCTATGTAACCTAACATCCTTTACCTAAAAATTACTCCGTTATATGGACAAAATACAAATTTCAGGATTATACATTTTATTATGCAAAGTATTTAAGCCATGTGAATATCCAAGCAAATATTGTAAAAAATAAAGGGTACTAATTCCTGATAAACCTCATCATGCTCCAGACAAGTCTATCTGCTTACCTTAGGGTTCTGAACTACTCTGGATCTTGTGCAAAAGCTGAGTATTGCCCCATGTACTCAAGTAGTTTTCAAGCAGAACTTTTTGGAAACTAAACAGAGAAACCTACTTCTCTACAAGATCCTTGGGAATAAATTTATTTTCTAAAAAATGTATTAGCTTGATTTACTGGGAGTTTCTGTTTTATTTCTTTCTGTAAAGTACTCTTTCTGATGTAAGATTTTCTTCCCAAATTATGGGTTGGTCTGTGGAACACCCAATCTCAATAAGATCTTTAAAGATTACCAAAATTTTGAATAACTATTTAGATTGGATCAACCAGATGCAGGTGAATATTCAAATATAAATTGTTGTTAAAAGGTTTTCAAGATATTTTCCATCCATTTGGGACACTGGCTAATCCAATGACAAGATAACTGGTTATTCAAGGCAGCTGGGGTCTCTGAATCATATGGCTGAGAGAGATCCCATTAAATGTAAAAGAGGGAGTGGCACTTTGTTCTGGAGTGATTCAGAACAGCTTTCTGGAAGGATGGGGTTTGAGCAGATGTATGGTTATATGAGTGGTTGGTTAGGTGGGTATGACTTTTCCAGAATAAGGCAGAATAAGGCAAACAGGGATCAGACCAGTTTGTCTACAACAAGAGTTAAAGGTCCTGGTAACATTTATCCCAGAGAAGAGAGACTTGGCGGAGTTGTCTCAGAGGCAATAGCCTATCCACACCCATTTCATAGAAGAGAAATGATAACAATCTATGATCATTACAGAAAAGCAAACTTCCACAGGTTGGGAAATAGAAGAGATTCCTGTGGCAGTGAGAGGTGGGCCTGCGTGACCTCAAAATTGTTTTTAACTTTCAGATCCTATAAAGGAAATAGGATTTATTTTCCATTGTCAGTTGTGCTTGTTGCATTTAAAGCAACATGTGTGTAAAGCAACCTTCCAGAGCTGGCCTAAAGGAGTGGGGCTGGGCTGGGGTAATAGCAACATTTCTTGAAAGTAGAGACTATCTTATCTTACCCTGGCAGGAAAAAGGGTGTTTTTTTTTTTTTGTCCTTTTTGTGACCAGCCACATGGCGCTCAGCCAGTGAGTGCACCGGCCATCCCTATATAGGATCCGAACCCGTGGCAGGAGCGCTGCTGCACTCCCAGTGCCGCACGTTCCCGGGTGCGCCACAGGCTCGGCCCGGAAAAAGGGTGTTTTTTTTTTTTTGTCCTTTTTGTGACCAGCCACATGGCGCTCAGCCAGTGAGTGCACCGGCCATCCCTATATAGGATCCGAACCCGTGGCAGGAGCGCTGCTGCACTCCCAGTGCCGCACGTTCCCGGGTGCGCCACAGGCTCGGCCCGGAAAAAGGGTGTTTGATTGTCTGTTTATTAAGTCCTCTTCACTGTGGAGAAGGAAAAAGCATTCTCTAGTTTCTTTTTGTGATTTTTCTGGTGACTTTAATTAATTAGTTTATTTATTTATTCATCTATTCATTTATTCACTCAATTTTTAATTTGCACATTGTACATTTATGGGGACAGAGTTATATTTCAATACATGTATACGTGATGATCAAATCAGGGTAATTAGCATATTCATCATCATAAAAATTAATCATTTCTTTGTGATGAGAGCATTTGAGTGCCTCTCTTCTAGCCATTTGAGAAAAGACAATAAATGATGGTTAATTATAGATTATAGATGCCCAGCACTACTGTAGACCACTTGAACTTATTTCTCCTATCTAGCTGTGATTCTCTGGTGACTTTAGATAGTCACTTAGCTTCCTCTCTCTATCCTATCCATCCATTTTGTTTGTTTGTTTGTTTTAATTTTTGGCCCTCAGAGTAAATTTACACAAACTAATTCATCATAGATCTCTGGCTTGGCCTCTCTCTTGGTTTATTTTATTAGTTTCCCCTTCATGCTCTATCCCCCTCACATTTCCATTCTCACATGCACCCACTGTAATGGGTCCAATATTGTTTTTAGACATATTTCCATCCCTAAGACGTATGGAGCATTTTCTATTTTCATCAATGAGATTAAACCATAGATCTCATCATGTTTCTCCCCACAACAGTTTGCATCTAGTTACACAGTTCTTTGTGTTCTTCATGATGGTAATTTGTGGTTGCAGTGTAGCTTTGGAAAGTCCTGTTCCACAGGTACTGATGTTCTCCCTCTATGCTCCATGACTTTCACCTGCCTCCTCCCGTTTCTTCATCCCTCCCAAATCCTCATCTGCTCCTCAGTCACTCTTCCTTCTTCTGCAGTCCTCCTGCCATCCAGCCCTCCTGCCAGGTTCCTCACTTCAGCTGTTACATTTTTCATACCAATTCCTGACATCGATACTTCTTCACAACTGTTTTTCCTGCTTCACCAGTCTAATGTCTTTCCTTATATCTTAAGGTATATTTTATTCATACATAATTTTTTTGATCTGTCCAGTGCATTAATTCTGCTTCCTCTGATTTAGGTATTTCAGTGTGTTGCTTATGTCCGTCAGATGTAGTTTTTCCCTGTGAGTTAATGCTCCTGGGATATCAGCAACTTTGACTGTTAAGTTGCTGGGGGGAGGGGTGAGAGCCCATGCTGCAACTTGTCCCTTCTGAGTGAGCTTTGGGGAGTACCACAAGCATGGAGAACTTCTGTTGTTACAATTAGGGCTCAACCATTCAGTTTGTCCTCCTACCCTGAAAACATACAAAAGAGTGTACCCCTTGGAGTATTCCCACTGATTGGACTCTGGACCCTGCTTTGTTCCAAGACCTATTTTCCTGGGTTGTACTCTACCGAGCTCACATGATGTAGAGTTGAAGTGGACACACTAAGAAACAGATCGGGTCGCTTACCTCTCTCTTACTAGCTGTCCATCTGGTCAGATTCCAGTGCTACCCTGATGTTTCTCTTCTCTGGCTGGTACTGGACTAGAACTACTGTTTTCTATCTGGAAAAAGTTACAAAGATAAGCAATGGCCAGGCAGGTGGGGAGACAGCATCACCCATACAAAGTTCTCCCCTGGCTTATCTCCTGTCTATGGCATCCAACTTACTCTATTCCAGCAAACCATTTGCCCCTGACACTGAGACCCAACCACCTTTTGGCTCCCCAAGGAAGGTTCTGTGATCTATAAACCTTACTCTCACTTTGCTGACCTTTACAGGAAGGATCATCTATATAAATTTTGGGGCCCAGTGCAAAATAAAAATATGGAATCCTTTCTTTAAAAATTATTGAGAATTTCACTACAATGACAGCAAAACATTAACCAAGTGTGGAGCCCTTCTATACACAGGGCCTGTGTAATTGCACAGGTCAGTTGACCATGAAGCCGGTCCTATTTACAGTGTTAGGATTACTGGAAGGACCTAGCAGCCTTTGCTTGTTAAACATTTTCCTTAGCCACCACTATTAATGATTTTCAGACCCAGATTAGCAGGTTTTCTAAAAAAAAAAAAAAAAAAAAAAAAAAGAGAAGAGAAAGAGGAACAATTACGACAGAATGTTCATAGTTCCGTATTTTAATTCTTTGTCCTCCTTATATCCCAGAGCAGAATATGTTCTGGGAGCAATGCAATACCTGGAAGTTGACTGTAATACCAAAATAGGTTGTGTCTACATGGAGAAAAACAGGTTTGAATCCCTGCTGTATCACTTACTATGTAACCTCGGGTACACTTGACCTCTTTCAGCCTCCTCACTTTTCTCACCTGTAAGGAAGAGCCTTAAAAATTCAATCAGAAAGTATTTGCGAAAACACCCACATTTTACAAGTGGCTCCAAAAATGTTTCCTTTCCCATCCATAGTGTAAACTTTCAAATAGTTTTTATCTATGTTTTTTTAAACAATCTCATTCCTTCTTCTTGGAGAAAGAATCCAATTTTATATGTCCTTTAATAGGAAGCAGCATATTACATTTTAGACTTTTGTTTGGGTCTGGATATGAGGAGAGAAATGGAGAATGTTTCTTTCAAAGAAGACTTAACACAGAAATAAGGCATCAAGCTGGGGAGTCATTAGTGAAATTCATATAAATAATCTGGTAACACTGAGAAAGCAGACGTTGCTGCCACCCATAGCTAAATTGAACAGCAGGGAGCTAATCTATATGGCTTGTTAGACTACTCAGTAAGTTCTTTCTAAATAAACTTTGAAAATGTTTCTATCATTTCATACTGGAATACAGTCAAAACAAGAAGTACAGCAATGTTCAGAGCTCTTATTAATGTGATACCTTATTCAGAATGTGTTGAAATAATTGAACTAAAAAGATTTTTGAATACAATATTTGGGTATGGGTAATTATTTTAAAGTATACTTTCTTGACTGAATATAAAAAAATATTTCTTTTTACATATATAACAGATAAAGAAATAGTAGACATGGATGATTATAAACCATCCTTTGGTTAAGAACCCTGTGAAGGTTAATTCTAGGTGTCAACTTGTTAGATGAAGGAATGCTGAGAAACCTGGTGAAGCTATTTTTTTAGGTGTGTCCATGAGGGTGTTTCCAGCAGAAATTAGAGTATGAGAGTCTGAGTGGACGGGGTGGGGAAGACCCACCCCCAATGTGGGTGGGAACCAAATCCTCTGGGGGTCTAGAGAGAACAAAAGACAGAGGGAAAAGATGAATCTCTCTCTACCTGCTGGAGCTGGGATACACTCCTCTCCTGTCCACGGACATCAGAGCTTGAGACCCTTCAACTTTTGAGTTCCAGGACCTACACCAAGGATACCATCAGCTTCCCTGGTTTTGAGGCCTTTGGACTTGGACTGAACCACACTACTAGCATGCAGTTTACAGATGGCCTATTGTGGGACTTTTTTTCAGTCGTATGAGCTAATTCTCTCAATAAATCCCTCTCATATATTTATAACATATCCTATTGATCCTGTCTCTCTGGAGAACTCTAATACAAACCCTAAATACTGTTAAATTGTATCATAAATCAACTTGATGCCCCAAGGCTTGAATTCAAACTTTGGAGCTCAGAATTGGTTGTAGGATGTATTAAAATAATATGTAAACAAATACTTGCTTATTATCTCCTTTGAGGAGGCATAGTCATTCTTTCTTTTACACATGAGAAATAATGTTCATAGAAGAACTGCCTTCAGGACCTGTACTTATATAGCTTCAACCCTTGGTTCAGTTCAGGCCCTTTGTAGTTGATGCCCTGAGGGAGTATCTGGATTAATGCCTCTCAACTCTGGCTACACCCTGGAGTCACCCAGGGGGTGTTAAAAAAAATACTGAAGGCTGAATTTCAATCCCTGAGATTCTATGTAGTTTGGAGGGGGGATTTGGCTTCTTTTAAAAATTCATTGTCAATCTTAAAATGTTGGCATTTTATCATAAAAGAAATCCATATTTGTAGAAAGATCTGGCATTGTCAAGCTTACCTTTCCACATAGACATAGCAACTCTTGGCTAGAGTCCAATAATACCTGTTTCCTTTAGAAAAGGCATGTACAGGGTCGGCCCTGTGGCCATGGGTTCGGATCCTATATAGGGATGGCTGGTGCGCTCACTGGCTGAGCGTGGTGCAAACCACACTGTGCCGAGGGTTGCGATCCCCTTACCGGTCAAAAAAGAAAAAAAGAAAAGGCATGTACACTCCAGTTTGCCACAGTCCCCACCATTGTTCGTTATTACATCCCCTCCCACCCTTGCTTCACTCACTTACCTTATGTGCCCAGCCCCTGTAAGCATTTGGGTTTGGAACCTGATGAGCAATGAGATACCACCAAGCAAAGGAGTAGTTTAAGCTGATTTTCATTTTAGAAGATTACCGAGGAAACGTGAATGATAGTAATGGGAGAAAGTGACATTGAATACAGTAAAATCACTTATGAAACTATTGCAGTTTTTATGGGAGAGATGGCTTACAGGAGACTTACAGCCTTGTTATTCCAGGTGTGATTCCCAGACAGCAGCAGCAGTAGCATCTGAGAGTTGTTAGAAATGGAGAATCTCAGATTCCAAACATCAAACCTATCACGAGTCCAAGTCTGTGTTTTAATAAATTCCCAAGAGGGTTTATATCCACACTAATATTTAAGGGGCACTGACTTAGAGGTTTTCTCCATGTATTTTGTATGTCTATATTCTCCTTAATTTTCATAGATGACTATATATCGTTTATAAAGTCCTTGATTAACAATCATCTTTAAAGTTCTGGGAGAGAAGCAAACTGAAAATAGTATAGGAAACATCATCTTCAATGTTTTAATCTAGCGGCAGTCACATTCCTCAGCTTCAAGATCAAAATCATCTTCCATGATTCATCATCTAATCTGATTTTCCAAGTCATTGAAAATATTTTCCACTTGTTGCTGAGTGATTTTATAAATTGGATTTGTGATCTTGACCCCAAATCCCTTTGAAATATATTATTTGAAGATCTTCAAAAAATACCAATGCTTAGGTCCCACAAAACCTTTAGTCAAAGGAAAAAATCAAGTTTAAAGTTACAAATTATTTATAAATATGAGATAAAGAAATAAAGCAGAATCTCTTGTACTTATTTGAATAATTTAAATGCATAATTATCATCAATAGAACCAGTACAAGAAAGTGACTCTTTCAGAATATATTTAATGTTTTATTTTTCTGATTACATAGTACATTCACATTTTGGAAAAATTAGGAAATAGATAAAACTAAACAAAAATAAATAAATAAAATCACACAGTGTGTGGATGTGTATGGAAATGAACAAGAAATATAAAACATATACATAAAATTTAGTATTCCAAAACAGTGTGTGTTTGTGTATGTGTGTATGTATACACTAGATGTGTCTTTATATACAAAACTGTGTATGTGTTATTTTGCAATATGAGTTTTCCACTTGAATATGTTTAAATATGTTTTTTAATGATTGCATGTTACCAAATCTTGTAGATATACTAGATATTAGTTGAGGCAGCAATACACGGTATCTTAGAGTATATCTTAGAGAGTAGAGTGATAGACACTCCCAGGCAATGTATGGCATGGCAGCCCAGGGGAGGTACCTGGAGTTAAATCCCAGCATCTCTACTTTCTTGTTAGGTCAATTTCTTGTGTATTTGGACCTGGATTTCATTACCTTTTTGTGAAAGGGGGTAATAATTGTACCAAACTTACGCAGTTTTTGTGAGGATTAAATTTGTTCGTACACAACAGTATTTATCACACTATGTGCAGCACAACAGAAACACAAAGTAATACAGGCTTATTTTAAAAAGTTGGTAAAATAAATATAATATAAAATTTACTATTAGCGACATATAGTAAATTCACAGTGTTGTATAACTATTATGACTATCCAGTTCAAGAACATTTTCATGCCTCCAAAAAGGACCCCCATACCCATTAAGTGGTCAATCTCCATTCGTCTCTCCCTCTGCCACCCCTGACAACCACTGATCTGCTTTCTGTCTCTATGGATTTATCTATTCTTGTTATATCACATAAATTAAATGATATAAGAAGTGGTCTTTTGTGTCTGGCTTCTTTCACTTTGTATTTTTTTAGGTCTATCCATGTTGTAGCATGTTGAATAATATTTTTTCATGGCTGAATAATATTTTGTTGTCTGAATATACCACATTTATTTATTCATCCATCAGCTGATGAACATTTGAGTTGTTTCCACCTTTTGTCTATTGGAAAAGTGCTGCTATGAACATTCATGTACATGTTTTTGCTTGAACACATTTTCAATTCTTTTGTTTATATACCTTAAAGTAAAATTAATGGGTCATCTGGTATTTCTATGTTTAACCTAATGAGGAATCACTATGTTTTCCACTGCTGCTACACCATTTTACACTCCCATCAGCAACATACAAGAGTTCCAATTTCTCTGCACCTTTTCTAACACTTTCCATTTTCCATTGTGTTTGTTTGTTTGTTTTATAGCCATCTTAGTGTGTGTGAAGTGCTGGTTCATTGTGTTTTTTATTTGTATTTCCCTAATAACTAATGATGTTGAGATCTTTTCATGTGCTGGATGGCCATTTCTGTGTCCTCTTTGGAGAAATGTCTATTCAATCCCTTTACTATGGTGTTCAGTGAAGAACAAAAGATTTTTAATTTTGATGAAGTTCTAATTGTCTATTTTAAATTTTGTTTCTTGTGGTCTTGGCATTATATCTAAAAACAATCATCAAATCAAAGGTCAAAAAGTTTATCCCTGTGTTTTCTTGTAAGAAATTTATGGCTTTAGCTCTTATATTTAGGTCTTTGCTCCATTCCACATTAATTTCTGTGTATGGCATGAGGTAAGGGTCTAACTTCATTTTTCACATATGGCTATCCAGTTGTTAATGCACAATTTTCTGGAAAAAAAATTTTTCCCCATTGAATGATCTTGGTACCCTTGTCAAAAATTAATTGACCACACATGTGTGGGTTTATTTCTGGACTCTCACTTCTATTCCATTGATGTATATGTCTATCCTTATGCAAGTATGCCACACTGTTTTGGTTACTGTAGCTTTATAGTAAGTTTTGAAATCTAAAAGTGTGAGTTTTTGAATTTTGTGTTTATTTTTCAAGATTGTTTTAGCTATTCAGGGTTCCTTGCAATTCCACATGAATATTAGTATCAGCTTTTCCATTTCCTCAAAAAAAGGCTGTTGAAATGCTGATAAGGATTTTATTGTATCTGTAGATAACTTCAGGTAGTATTGTAATCTTAATGATACTAAATTCTCATGATCATGAGGTGTCTTTCCATTTATTTAGGCTTTTCATTTTTTTCAACAATGTTTTGTAATTTTCAGTGTATGAGTCTTTCACTTCCTTGGTTAAATTTATTCATAAGTATTTTTTTTTGATGCTTCTATAAATGAAACTTTTCTTAATTTCCTTTTCAGATTGTTCATTGCTAGTCTGTAGAAACACAAGTAATTTTTTAGAGTGTTGATCTTATACTTTGCAACTCTACTGATTTAATTTATTAGCTCTAATAGTTTTTTTGAGTATTAGTTAGGGTTTTCTACATATAAGACCATATCATTTGCAATTTCTCATTTGGTATTCTTTTCTCATTTGTTTCTTGCTCATCTGTCTAATTATTAAAAGCTACTCCTTCAACATATTCCAGACTAGAGCTTCTCAAACTATAGAGTACTCATGAATTATCCAGGGATGGTAAAATGCAAATTCATCAGGCTTGCGGTAAGGCCTGAGGATCTGCATTTCTAACAAGGTCCAGTGTAATGTTGATGCTGCTGGTCTCTGGACTACCCTCTGGGTAACAAAGGTTAAGAAAGAAAGAACTACAGAATGAGAGTGTGAGTGATGGCATCAAAATACTGGGTCACTGTTAGAACTTGGAAGGTGATAGTCTGAATAACTCTTTGAGTCTCTTAAGGTGTGAACATGATTGTTCAAGGTTAGAACTTAATTTCTTTTTGTGATTGTACTTATTCCTAGACCCATTACCTAGGTAACTGAAGATCAAAACACAAGTATTTAAATTTTTTTTTAAATAGGAATATTCCCTCAGAAGTAGAACTTATATGAAATATTTAGTACAATAGGAGCTACTTGCAGGCCTCTTGGAGGGTTTGGGAGATGTGGAGTAATACGAAGAATTCATGTAACCATAGTTGTCAGGTTATACAGATATTTTCCAAGTGTTTCACAAGCATCGTTGGATGATTTTCTCCTTACTGCTGCACATGTTAACCTGTATAAAGGAGCTGACTATTCTGCTATTTGAACTTTCATTACATCCCCAAATTCCTTCACTAAAGGTATGTGAGAAAATTGTAAAATCACTATAAAACCTATTGTATCAGTAAATCAGCTCTCATCATATCTGATGATGACAAAGAAAATCGATAAAATGAAGCAGAGTCTGTTCCTTTCATAATGTTTCATCTAATTTAAAAAAAATAGTGTAGTCTGAATCTGAAATGTCTCAAAGCAGAAATTAAGTGAGTTCTCCAAACACTGAGATACCTGCATTAGCGTATTTCAGTTCCTCTGTCTTCATTTTACTGAATAATTTGTTTTACTTGTCTGATTTTTTAATGAACTTCCCAATTAAAAGCAGATGTCATTTTTCACAGAACATAAATTAGAAACAATTTCATTACTATTAGGCAAAATACGTATAAATAGTATTAAATTTGCCAGCAAGCATTGGAAAAATACACAAAATGATGGGATTTTTCACATTGGTAACCATTTAGGCCTTAACTTGTGTGTTAATGTAAATCTTAGTGAACCATAAGCCTTCATTTCCAAGGGAAATTTGAATTTAGAAAGTTCCTCAGAAATATTTATGCCCATCTAAGAAGGGGCTAAGTGGAAAAAGCAAATAAAGAATATTGTACTCTGTGATCACTAGGTTTAAAACTAACTGCTGTCACTTTGCTTATAGAATCTTCACCAGCTCATTAAGTTTAAATGCTCAGCAAAAGTTTTTTGAGTTTTGACTTTTAGAAAAATTCCTCATACATCTTCTTTGTGTTGTTGTTGTTATTTGTCAGTGCTTAAATTAAAACTCCCGTAAAGCATGGCTTTTTATCGTTACTGTCATTACAACACATGGTAATATTGCTAGCCTAACAATAATAGTGAAATTGAGTCCACTTTAAGTGGACACCAAAGAAGGTGTTCTCTTCTGACTTAACACACTCATGCCCTAAATTGCCTCCGTTCTTCCTGTGCTACTTCAAATCCATTTAGTGAATTATTCAATACCCTGGCCTTGGGTTTCCTTGACTTTCTTTCCTGCAAAGGCCTTTGTTTTGGGCTCCCTCTGCCTTCCCGCTGCTGTGGCCCATGCTTAGTTGTACAGCATCACCCAGAGCTGCTGTCATCACAGCCTCCTTTCCTCTGCTCTTTTCCTGGCCTCCCTCCTTCTGCTACTGAGCTTGGACCACAAGGGATACTGTAAATAAACTCCATTACCAGATTTCTCTGTTTCTTCCTAATTCTGAAAGAAGATGAAACAATTCGCATGATTGTTCAGATTGGTTCTATTTAAAAATGTAATTTGCTATTATCAGTCAGCCTTCATTTATTATGTTAATCCCCTGCTCCATTCCCCATAAAAACTAGTCTAAAACCTTCCTGCCCTTTTTAAAATCTCAACCACTGCGGAGCCATGCTTTACGTCATGTCAGAGCCGCTTGGTCATACAAAATGAAATCGATCGCTCCTTTCCTCTCTGCCTGAACTTTTTGTCTCCTCCCTCTTTTCTTCCTCTCTTCTCCCTTTACTTCCACTTTCCCTCATTTCCAGTTTAAGCCTCATTCACTCGTGTAGATTCCACCTTCACTCCTTTTTTGCCTAGGTAACTCCCACCTGTTTGTTTTAGGTCTCAGTTCAGACAGCACTTCCTATAGGAAGCTCTTATCAATTCCCCAGACTAGATTAGCTTCATCTCTCTTATGATCCAGAATCATCCTCCGTGTCTCCTTGCTAACACCAACACCCTTGCCTTGGCACTCTGGCTTGGGCTCTGTCCTGCTTGCATCACTCCTTGCTTCTCCCCAGTCCTACTCTTATGCTCACCAGTTGAAACTCCTGCCCAGATTCAAGATCCTGTAACAGGGCTTCTCAGATTCCCCAGATAGAAACTCATTTCACTTTCCGCTAAACATGTGTTTTGTTTTCCATTTGAGCTCACAATGATCCCTTTCGTATTAGTTGTTCTTAAAAGGTGCTGCATAATGCTATTTAGGTTGTTCCACATTCAGTGTAGGAGAGTTATAAAATGCCCATGCCAGTATCATTTGCTCCTGGTTCACAGATGACTGAGTATGGAATGAGAACTTTATGCATATACTTAGTGATAAGCTGAAAACCAGAGCCTGCAAAAAGGGAGATGAGTTGAGGAAATTCTAGTCTTGGCTGTATCTTATTAGAAGACAGGTGATTTCTTTCATACCATTAGAGGTAAGGTTTTTTCCCATAATAAAGATAGAGTGAATAAGTAAATAGATGAGTGTAATAAAACTATTATAAATACAGTTATAAATATGTTACAAGGAGATTAAAAATAACCCTCTAGGTGAGGTGCATAGAAAAGTTCGGGAAGGAAAAACCTGATCAGATCTGCACCCTCTCCCAGCTTTTTTTTTTTTTTTTTTTTTTTTTTTTTACTCTTGGTTTCCCTTTTAAATCAGTGGCACCTTTATCACACACAATAATGTGAGAAAGCATAAAGAAATGCTTTGGTTTCTTCTTTATGAATTAAGACTAGTGATATTGAACAATACACCAGGGCTGTTTTAAGCTCATGATGGATTGGTGTATTAATCATTTAAAGAGTGTAAGGGCAAGGACTTTGTCATTGTATCTTCCACAGGCTAGCTCAATAGTGAATGAAGTAATTTGCAAAACTAAATTTTAGATTTAGAAGTCTTTTATACAATAATGCAATTTTCACAGAGTCAAATTAGTTGAAAGTTTTAAGGTTAAAACTACTATTATTATATAATCATCCTCCATTTATTGGTATGATTATAAACAAACTATGCTAGGTCAGTTGTTACCATCTTAGGATTTTCTGGATCAATAGTTCCAAAACTTGACTGGTTGTAAGTATTATTTTCTTGTCCTTGATTTCAAATAAAATGCTTAAGTTTTTAAAAATACTTATTTTTTCACCCTACCAACAAAAACTATGATTCACTGGATATGGAATGAATCTGAAAATATTTGTTTTTAAGACTTTTCCAGGAGATACTAAGAGTCAGTCAAGTTTAGGAGCTATTGCTCTAGTCTTACATCTGATATTCAGTGTAGATAAGACGTAAACAGACCCTGCCTTCTATTAATTTATTCTATTTCATTTAGGGCACATCTCCACCAGAGGTGAACATTGTAATGTAAATAATTTTTCCTGTGGTTGAATTATGTGTTGAAATCCTAAAAGCGTCATCAATAAATTCTCTAGAAATCTCTAGAAATGAAAAAGTAAATCCTCTGAGGACATTAATATAAACTGAGACCACCTAGAAGACTATGGCACAATTTGTAGGCAAATTATGTTAGATGAAAATATTTTGGCCAGCTAGACTTATTAATTTTGATTAAAAATGGAAACACCATCTGGCTCTTGTCCTTACTTAATCAGCTAGAAGAAAATGTGATTAAGAGAAGCAAGGAATCTGAAGAAAACAACAAGGACAAGACACTAAAGAAAAAAATAATGGTTCTTAGAAGACACAAATCTTGGGAAAATCTACCCTCTACCCCTGACTTCCCATGTAATGAAATTTTCATCTAAGATCTATGTTGAATAAGGAAGAAAAAATAAATGCATTTTTGCTCCAATCACTATTTTGAAGATTCGCTTATGAGCATGGTTTACTGTGATTTTATTTTACTTTCAAATGTTATTTTGCCACATATCCATTTGCTTCAGTATTAGCAACAAGCACCCAGATCTGTGCTGCCGAACTGTGGGCTCCACTCAGTGGCCAAACACTGAAAAGAAAAAGGAAACAGAAAACTTCCAAGCTGTGGGCTGTTTTCTTATAACTTTTCAAATATTTGAATCAACTAATAAAAAAAAGCAACTAATGCTCAGATATTAATTTGGTGATATCTGTCATTTATATTACATAGACTGTCAGTTCTAATCTATGTATGGTTAATTTATGGATAATTTGGGCCAATAACCCAAATTTTGGGAGGGCCTAAAATCCAGGAATTAGAAGCCAGCCTATTTGTCATTAACAGATGAGTCACTAAAGAAGCAGAAGTAGGTATCAAATGGTGGTGACTGTCTTTGCACTGCTGAGAAAGTAGTCTCAAAAAGCAAAATGTTCTGCCTGAAGCTACTTAACAAATTTGGAATAAAAAGTGTACTTATAGCTCCAGTTCTCTGCTCTTACCCACGAGCTCTCTCTGATTCGGTACCTGTGATTCTCTACCTTATGGCAGGTAGGTGACACAGCACGCTTCTTTCATCTCTAGGTGAGACACAAAATCACAGTTCTTTCTGTTTGCAGTGCATATCTTTGCTGGAATGCATCACTGTGAGGACGAAGTTCAAATGACTTGTAGGCACTGAACTCTGCACACACTGGAGAATGGAGTGAGATGCTTTTCTCCAGGGTGACACTTGCTTTTGTATAGGTCAGCATAGAAATGCCCCCAAGAGAGCATGAGGAGAGGAAACTGCCACCCAATTTGCAATCCAACTTGACATAATCAGAGAGTTTCAGTTTTTCAAGGGCTCAATTCAAGGGCTTCAAAAGCATAAACATTTCAGAACCCCTTACTAGCCAGCTGCCAAAAGAAAAAAAAAGCTTAAACTTTCCTTTAAAACAAATTCCTGCTCAAAACAGGCTTTCAAATATTCTCTGATTAAAATTGCCAGGTTTATTTTGTTTGCACCGTCTGCTAATGCGATCGTATAAAATTCTATGATTTTGTGTCTATGAGTTAATTCTCCTTGTGCTGAACCAAATGGAACTGTAGACTTAGGGACTGAGCAAGAAATGGGCTGTATCTAATGAGATGGCCTAGGAATTAGCCATGCTTCATGAACTATACATGAACTCAACACATACTTCTGCAAGATCTGATTTTGGTCACTAATCTCCACAACTGATACTTTTTAGTAGTTTACAGATACATTTCCTATTGCTTCTTGTCCATCCTCCCCCACTTAAAAATTACATTCTGAAGTCGAGCTCATAAAGAAAATTTACCACATGGTGTTAGATTGTTAAATCTCATCTGCAGGGAAGTTTTCATGTGAATAAAAACTAACTAAACATAGTGTGATTTTTTTTTCTTTACATTAGGAGTAGCTAACATTTTTACTTTTTGAATCTACTTGCTGGATAATTTTTATGCCAATCCATAACTTCATTTTCAGAGCTAACCTGGGACTGTAAAAAAAAAAAACAAAACTCTTTTTGCCTTCTTGTCTATCAGCACTAATCCTCTTAAAAGCACCCTTTCAATCAAGGGATCCAAGAGAAGCTCAATTTCCTCAGCAAATGGAATACTGAAATGTACAGTTTAAAAGGGTTACCACTGTGAGTGAAAAATGAAAATAATGGAGTGACCCATGGAGACACCCCAAGCCCAGGAACACACAGCACGGCACGTCTTTATGGGGTCAGAGATATGCACGCATCTCTGTATAATTGAAAAGCCAAGGAAGTGGCAGGCTTTGGCTTTCTGCTGGTGGGTACAGGTACTGGAAATATTTTATTGCAAAGTGACCGAAACGCTGTTAGAAGTTTAACACTTAGCAGGTAGGCAGCAAAGGCTTAGAGAAAACGGACCAAGATTTTCTCCACTGGGTTCCTCCAGCCTTGACAAGGATGACAACTGCATTTTTTAAATAGTGTGATGGATTCAGATGTCTGTGGCAAGTTTTACCTTAAAAATAAAATAGTGGAAGCATCCCCTAAGAAAAGTGGCGGGGGAAATATATCATCAGAATGGTATAGAAATGCATCAGAAACTGCCTGTAGATTGCCCAACAAAAACAGAACCAATTTTCTGAGAAGATTGAATAGAAATATTGAATGGACCCAGATTCATTTACTACCTACAGAGTTCATGTGAAAATGTAATTAAAAAGACTGGGGATGGAGAATGAAAAAAGATGAGAGGCATAAAATGGTTCTTTACAGTTTCTTTGGAAGGTCACAGCCCACTTTTCATAGCATGATGCGAAGCACAAGGTTAAAGTAGATTTTCAAAGACTTGACTCTACTCCAAAAGTCTCCCTTGAATGTTGCTTGCAAAATTTATACTAAAGGCAGATTTATGAACTTTGTTAAAGAACAGGTACTTCTCTTCTGATTCATAGACAACAGCTTTATTATTTTGGTTCAGTTGCTAAGCAAAACTAAGCCTGAGTTTGAGCTGTAAATGTTCTATTATAATAGTATCTGTAAGACAATTGTGTTTATTTTGAAGTGGTGAAGCTTCTGATTCTAAATCAGAAAATCTCAGGGTCATGTAAGACAGTTACCATCTCCAAGCCTTATCTGCGCCCTATGGAAGTTCTACCTCAGCAAAACTAATATGATTAATCTTTCTGCAATGGGAAAAACAGTATATCACCCCCAAGAAGAGCTGGGGGTGGGGTACTGGGTAAGAGATTAGATTGCGGAGTCAAACTGCCTGAGTTTTAATTTTGGTTCTTTCACTTACTGGTGTTGGGACCTTGGGCAAGTTCATAATCTCTCTGAGCCCAGTTACCCCACTAATAAAATGAAGATAATAAGAGTTCCTTCCTCATTGGGGTGTAGTGAAGATTAAATGAGATGATACACGTAAAGCATTTGGCACAGTGCTAACATACAGAAAGAAAAACCAACACTTCCTATTTAGCAGACAGTTAAGACAACACCCTAGAGCTTCGTGTTGTTATCTGAGCACACAATAACCCATTTCTCCATATCCTAACCTCTGCATTTTCCTTCCCCCTAGCTCTCTAGGCCTTTCTCAGGTTCTTCATATTTGCTAAGTGATCTTCCCCTAATGAGCACAGAAGGTTCAGGTCAATGCCAAATTTTCTGAAAGAATTACCTACTTATTCCTTGGCTTCATGTATTAAGCATTTCTTCCTCTGAGTTCATCAAGGATTAATGACACTCAGACCTTAACAGAAAGAAGAAAATATGGTACAAAGAGAGGAACGGGACTATTGAGTAGTTGGAGGGGTAAGGAAACAAAGAAGGAAAGAAACAGAAGCACTTGTGAAAGCAGGTGAATCTAGTAAGTTATTCAGCTGCTTTGAGCCACAGAACAGAGTTTCCCAACATTGTTCCCACTAGAGCATTGGTCCCCTGAGATGATTAGCAAACAAATGGTTTCTTGGTCAAGAAAATTTGTCCAAAATATTTCACACATTTCCCTCTAGGAGAGTCTCAGTGCATATTAACATATGAAAGATTCTGAGAGGTACTACAGTAAAGAAATCTGCTTTACTTTATCTCATAATACTGATCAATACATAACAATGATCAATAACATTTTAGGAAACATTCCACTATTATTATTTTAGAACTAGGAGAAAGGAATACCCATAAATAAAGAGCAAATTTGGGGGTGCTAATAAATGACAATAAAACTGATAAGAAGTGGGACTAACATTTAGTGAATGCATATTGGGTGTGCCAGAAATTGTGCTAACTGCTTTAAAAATATTTGCTCATTCTCAATAGGTGAAAGTAATGGTTTTTAAGTGGAAGCAATATTTACAGGGCTCTACAAACGAGCGTGTGGCACATATTAGTTTTCCATAAGTGGGGACACAATAGCTCTTTAAAAAATGAAGGATCTTGAGAACTCACATACCCATGTCCTTGCTTACGAGTATTGCTTTTGGAGATTTTGGAGTCTCTCTCGTGATATACAGACCTGTGAACTAGTCCTGGTACTGCCACTTATTGCATATGTGACCTTGAGTAGCATACTCTTCTGAGCCTATGTAAATACAGGAAAAAATAATAATATCTAATCTAAGAATTTTTGAGGATTATAGGTACAAACCACAGTTTTATAATAGGTGCTCCAAAAAATGCCAATCCCTTAATCTACCTTCCTTATTCTTGTATCCATTGACCAAAATATTTTTCTCTTGCACAAATACTAGAACAAGTTCTATGAACACAACAAAATAATATGTGTAATTTCTACCTTCAACACCTGCTATTAGTTAAAATACTACCTTACTGAGTGTGAGTGTGAATGTGTGTTTATAGGGCCAGCATATATTTCATATATTTTATAATGTAAGTATATATGAATATTACATACAATAGTAATGTATATATTGCTAAAGGAAAGAACTACAATTTACCCCTTCTTTATGTTCTTCAAGACATCTCTCCTAGCATAGTGCCAGGTACATAGTACTTAGTATGTCCTGTTAAATGAATGAAAACAGTAATGGTAAATTGTGCTGAAATTATACTTATTTTATACAATGTAATATAACAAATGTAACTTAATAATAAGACATTTTGCACTGGGGGAACAAGCGGGGATAAAGTCAGACTGAGATTTTTAAAATCTGGTGCTAAATTTCTCATGCTGTAACAAATATCCTATGCTTACCACTCAGTCTCAGATGAGATGGGTGCCAGAAAATTCACTGACAAGACTGCCATGTTAGAGATAATCACTGCATCTGGTTTCAGTCCTCTTGCAAGAAACTCAAATTTCCGTACAAGTAAATCGAACGTTAATAGGTTTGGTTTACTCCAACTCCTATTTTCTTTATTCTCTACTTACTGTTTTTGCATCCCCGTGCAACATTAAGTAAAAAGCTATCCTTTTCTTTTTCTGAAATGTTTATATATCGTTCAGAGTGAAGCATTGAGAGGCAAAACTGAGGTCGGGAAAAATGAACTACTGCACAATAACAGCTATTAATTTTGTGATGAATAACAGATCTTAATTTCAGTTCTAAATGTAGGCAGTCACAAAAACAACAGCCATAAAATATATGATTTCTCTTCTTTTCTTGTGCACATTTGCCCACATTGACAGAGAGACTGAATTGTGGGAGAGATACTTTTTATACTTAAATGAATAAAGATAGGGCAAAATGAGTTAACGGTTTAAAAATGCTGTCGACTGTATTTGTGGTATGTTTTCAGGTAGAGTTAACAGAAGTGAAAGTGAACTGTATTCCAGGCAGCTGGATGCCCCATCAGTCACTCATCCCAACTCCCTGCCTCTTTCTACTGTCATCTTCTCTCCCTTTTTAGCCTCTTTTCTGCATCCTTTTTAATTGTTTCTATGTCTTGGTACTCAAACCTGTAGTGCAGCATTTATGACTACAGTATTTGCTATACTTTCATGATTTGAAAATATGACAGATTTCTGCTACATTCAATACATCTAAATGTTCTCTGAATCATATCAGAGATTACAAAGGTGAGGGGATGTCTTAGTCAGTTTGAGCTGCTATAACAAAGTGTTACCAAGCAGTGGGCTTGCTGCCTGATATGCACAGAAAGCCTAACTCTGAGACACCAGCTTTCATGAGAAGAGTGAGCTTTATTGGTTGGCTGGCTAGCAAGGAGACAGGAGGCAAGCTCAGATCTGTCTCCCTGATCTGAAGTTAGGGCAAACTTTTATTGGTTAGGAGGCAAGTTGGTATGTGGAAGTGCTGGCAGGGTAGGTTTTGATTGGATGGGCTTTAAGTTTGACCATTTACGGTAAGGTATGGAGTGGTGGGCTTCAAAACCAGAACTGCCTGAGCAGTGGATCCCTCCCTTCTGAAAGGTCTCTGGTGCTTCAGGTTTCAGTCATTTCCTGGCCTCCTTGTTTCCGTGGGGAGGATCTTTGGTTCCAAATGTTATTTGGGGGTCAAATCTTTTTCTACGGCACATGCCTGGGCTGCATTACTTGCAAATGTTGGTTCGGCTTTATCTGCAAGAAAGCTTAAACCATGCTTAAACAACAGACCTGGTTTAAGTTGGTCACTTGGTTACAAAAGTAACAGACTGGGTGGCTTATAGACAACAGAAATTTATTTCCACTGTTCTGGAGGCTGGGAGTCCAAGATCAGGGTGCCAGCATGGTGGGATTGTGGTGAGGGCCCTCTTCTGGAGTGCAGACTGCTAACTTCTCTTTGTATCTTCATATGGTGGAAGGGGCAAGGCAGCTCTCTCAGACTTTTTCTTACAAGGACACTAATCCCATTCATGAGGGCTCCACCCTCACGACCTACTCACCTCCCAGAGGCCCCACCTCCTAATACCATCACATTGTGGATTAGACATATATATATGAATGGGGGGGGGGGGCAGAGACAAATAGCCCATAACAGGGGAGATGTGTAAAATAAACTAAAGGGAGTGATCTCTTGTAGGAATGGAATTCTGCTGTCGAGAAGCTGAAGAGTGAGGCAGTGGGGATTCTGCTGTCAAAGGACTATGTGGAGAAAGAACACCTACAGATTTCCAGCCAGAAACTGAATCAGCTTCAAGAAGAATTTGGCCAACTCATGGTGGAAAGGAAAACCTGGTTGAAAAAGACAAATGATTTTTTTAACAGTGCTAACAAGGTCAGTATGATGTCAAGTTGATAATTTTAGGTAATCAGGCAGACCAGTAAGACAGCCATTACTTCAACAGGCTGGAGCACATCACAGAAGTCAAAACTTTATGTAGAATTTCAAAATTGATAATAACAAAGAAGAGTTTTTAAAATATATTCCTATTTTGGCCGTTATTTGGTTTTCAAAACTAAGGGACTCTATGCTTTGACATGTGAAGAGTTACTTTAAAAAATTAAAATTCATGAGGGTTTTATCTTAGAGCTGCCATTGGTCTGTTTGCAGGGTGGGACACTTGTGCCCACATTCTGGTATTTCTCATAGAGGACGGAAGCTATCATAAAATATATCAAGATTTTTAAAAACCTCAAAATTTTTTACCAGAAGGCCAATGTTCTTTTTTAAATCCATTCTCATTTATCAGGAAAAATTACGTGAATATTGCAAGCTTTCTGCATGCAAACCATAAGGCTGGAAACCATGCCCTAGCCTGATTGCTCAGCCTTTTTAGGTCTTCTAAAAGGAGAATCTTGCTCTGGACCATCTCATGGTCTTCTTGAGTTTGAGAAGTGCTCTGCTTCTCCTTGTTGATTCATTTAATACTGATTGTAGCAGGTGCTTTCTGTCGAGTGGTAATGCTCACCTGTTCACACCACTTGAGTTGGGCTCAGTATATGGTGCTGGTGATCTTATTTGAATATTTTTTCTACCTTTCCCAATGTAATATATACCTTCAAACTGCCTTATTAGAATTATTTAGTACCGGGCCGGCCCGGTGGCGCACTGCTACAGTGCGCCGCTTGGGAGCGCAGCGGCGCTCCCGCCGAGGGTTTGGATCCCACATACAGACCGGTTCCCACTCACTGGCTGAGCGAGGTGCGGGCGCAGCACTGAGGGTTGCGATCCCGTTGCCAGTCCCGGTCCGGTGCGGGCGCAACACTGAGGGTTGCAATCCGTTGCCGGTCACGAAAAAAGACAAAAAGGAAAAAAAAAAAAAAAAGAATTATTTAGTACCTTAAATTTCACTGATGTTTTTAAAAGTAGACAGTGTGACAGGACATAATGGGAAAATCCCTGGAAGCTGGGTACACTGTGATCTAAAATCACAGCATCAGCACTCTGAATACAGTGTTCTGGTATATATCAAAATAGTGAGTTTATTTTGAACTTCTTTACTAATAAGAAACTTGTTGAAAAGGATGAATAGCAAAATTCCAAAATAGAGGCGCTAGAGTTATGGTAAAAAAAAATTTAAAGAATTATTTGTTGTCCAATTATTTGTTGTTTGGGATTTGTTTTAAGAGAGGAAAGAGACATAGCATGTTACTGGAGCTATTGAACTAAGTAGATGTTAGGTGCTGGTTAAGTTTCTCTTAGGCAGTCCCGGTTTTGAATAAGAAACTTTTAAATTTGCATTACAAATTGATTCAACAAAATGAGTGACTCTCTGCAAGTCAATTAATACTGTTTCCAAGGAAAACAGTTGTAGAACATGCTGCTATCAAACAGTGCTTCTAGTACAAACCTTGCAAAATGTAGACTTTCTCTCTCTCTCTCTCTCTCTCTCTCTCTCGTTCGTTATCATTCCCTTACTCTTACTTTCTTTACCCTCATTATTTGGTATTTTGCCAGGGAGATTTTTTTTTTCTAACATTTTTCCTGGGCCTTAAGGGAGAAGGAATATCTCTTGCAAAAATAAAAGAAAAGAACAGAGTGGTTACTTTCTCAAACTCGTATAATAATTCAGGATAAATCTGGAGAAAAGAGGGCACGTTTCTTTACCCCAAAGATTTTTGATTTCTAGTTTCATCATCTGAATGCCATGGCATGCTAGCTATTCAAATTATAATATCCTCAGCAGGGATTTATCCATACTATAGCATTTTCTATAGCCAAGTGGCACTCAAAGTATAGAATTCTTTCTGTCTTTTCAAAGCATCAAGGAAATAATTTCCAACTCCAAATCTAAGAATTCAATGTGAAAGATAATGGATACTTTTACTCAGCAAAAATAGAAGCTGGAGTTTGGAAAATGGGTGTTTAGTCATGATTCTTGAAATGAATTCTTCACCATATTATTAAGAAATAATAGATGATGAAATTATGTAGTGGGTAAATCCATTTAAATTAAAGAAAAATCCTTCCATGACTTGTAAATGTTTTTGTTTGCTGTTCTTTTTTAATTTATTTTGTGGAATCTCCAAATTTTACAAAAATCTCAGCACTTAATCTTTGACATAATAATCATAAATAACCCTCATTTAAATAAAGAACTGAATTTACAACTTAATATAATCTCAAACTCCCTTAAAATATTTTTTCTAGTTTAAACCTTCTTTTTACACTAGTGAAGGGTTATTTTCAATTTACCTCATCAATTATTTATCTCTGAAGCACTGAATTTTCCTTTTGCAAATTCACTTTGTTGTGCCTTGTGTGCACTAAGCATCCCCATTCTTAGAAAAAGTCATGCTCTCAAGAACTGTGAGGGGTCTGAAATTTTACCCTACTCTCAAGCTAACATGTTAACTTGTCACAGTTTTATGGATGCTGACAGAAGACTCATGGCTTCCGGGTTAGAGTTGAAAGACTTAGTTACAACAGAAGCAGCATCTGGATTGTCAGAAGGCCACCTCAGTTCCCAAGCTCCAATTTCGACAGGGGCAATGTGGATGGGCTAAGATTAATATCTGCACCTGCAGTGGGCAGTGTTCAGAAGAGGAACCTTTAAGCTTGGAGAATCCACTGTTTTATAGCAAGCAGTAATCGAGCCTGCTCTTTGTCTCAGAGGATATTACCTCAAGTTAGCTGCAGACTCAATACTGAAAAATGACCCAGATAAAGAGGGGTCAAAGTCATACATTCTTAGCATACCAGTAAGGTGTGTAGGAGCACCAGAGACCCAAGAAGGACCTTCTCTCTCAACACATGCAAATCTGGATTTTAGGACTATGGGAAAAAAAGAGGAAGTCGGCTTTAAACAAGCTTTAAAAAAAGCTTGTTTCCTTGAAAACCAATCCCACTATGGATAAATGAATTTATTTTTTCAGCAAACAACCTTTTGTTCCAAATTTTTTTAAGCTAGGTTAAAGCCAAGTCAATTTTTTTTTCAATTTTTTAGTCAAATACCAGTGTGAAAAAATATGTTTTCATCATGGGTAATATATAAATGAATGAATGGAACAGCTTGAATATCTGTTTAGTAAAAAGTGAAATGCATGATTTTAAAAATACAGTTTTTATTTTTTTATGAATTTTGTTAAAATAAAAAGGAAAGAATGTCAAAATTTATGTGCATAATGGACTGTTGTTAGTAAGTGTCCCATATCATATATATTTCTTTTTTCATCCATATTTTCATCATATGTTTCTGGTTACTATCATCCAGAAATTCCCCCTTTTTTCCTTTTCCTTTCATTCATTCTTCTCTCTTCCAATTCTAGATAGGAATATTATTATTTACTAGAAAAAAGTCACAATTTCTTTTATGGAAGTTGTTGGATACATAGTGTGGTAAATCTACAAGAATGATTACCCTTCTTTAGGTATTCACTTATTTAGTAAATATTTATCAAGCAATTGCTATGTGTCAGGTTCTGTTCTAAATGCTAGGGATACAGCAGAGAACAAAACATAAAAAAAAACCCATCAGCCAATATATTTTCCAATTTGTGAAATTCAATAAAATATAATAATCCCCTACTTGCCCACATTGACAACAGTTCCCCCACTGCCTTTGCCCTGTGGCTCCAGGAGTACAATTGATTACCTTTTAATTCTGTTAGGGGTTGATGATTACTCAAGGCTCATCAGTCTTGTTTCTCACCCAGAGAAGTGTCTGTGGCTTGAGATGTGCTCATTTGAACCTGGAGTGAGCAGCAGGTGGCAATGTTGAGGCATAGGAGTTAGAAATATTGCTACTGATGCTTGTCATAACCCAGCTACTGGATTCAAGTGGAGATTGAGACATATACCTCAAGAACCTGAGATACTTCCTTTTCTTTTTAAAGTTTCTCACTGTGTTTAGTGAGCCTAATTGTTAAATCACTTAGTAGCAAATACAGGTAAGGGTTGATTGTCAACACTTGATGACAGCTGACTGGAGAAGAGTTTCTCTAATTACCAGATGTTGCTAAGACTTATGAGGACATTGGCACAAAACATAAACACAGCATCTATCACAGTATCTCATCTTGATCCCCCCAAATTTTCATCCTTCATGATTATAGATTGCCTTATTTATTATATATCTGGTATGTTCATGAAAAAAAGCTGTGATTAGTATTTATTGACCACCCAAAATGTATTTATCATTGTTTAGGGAATGTGGTTTGAATCAGAGATAAATACATAATACATCTCAAGAGCAGAACAGCATGAGCCTATGACAGTGTGACAGCTATGACTGAATCCAAAGCTGTAAAACACGGCCGATTGGCCATGAAGTTTCATATCCCACGCCTTTGGGCCCCAGGCACGTGATTTCATTGAGGAAAGCAAGCAGAGGACACTGAAGCCAAACCTACTTTATGAACATGGTCTGGTCTTTGGATGGTCAGCCTGAAAACAAGTGAAGCAAAAGCTGGGGTAGCTGAAGAAACACATACAAATTAGTTTGAAATGGAATGATTGTCATGGCTTCCATTGCTTCTGCCATCACTGTTGAAAATTTAATGTCTTATACAAAGATGACATTGCTTTTTCAAGATATGTACAGTGATGCAAAACAGCAATGCCTATAGCCACGTCATTGTTTCAGATAAAAAAAAATAATTAAGCACGGAGATTGGTACCTTTATTTCATGTATGTATACGCCATTTAACCATTTTCAAAATATATACATTTTAGGCCCAGATGTGAAAAGCAATTAATTAAAACGGACCAGTTGTACAGATTGAAAGAAGAAATCTGCCCAAGCAGAGGACCTAAAAAATTATTATCCAGAAGGAATTTGTTGAGATATTATAAATGAATTCAAGGAATTATCTATTTGTTATTAGATATCAAGGAAAATGTAATTACTTTCAGTTTCATAGTTCTTCAGCAGCCTGTCTCAGATTCGTCTTTTCCAAAACAACTTCCCTGCCTCTTAGAAACAACTAAAGTAACTTGCTTTCCCTTCCTTCATTCTCTCATATTTGCATTTGGCTAATATGTCGTATTCCTATGGTTACCATGAATCGGATGGGTACTTGAGCTAAAGCAATGAAAGAGACAATCGCTGCCTTCCCTCTCAGTCTAGTTCAGAGGCCAGGCAAGGTGACAGAAGTGCCATGCGCTGTGGGAAAGCCATGACAGAGCAATCCCAGAGCATCAGGGAACACAGACAGAGACCCTGAACCTGGCCCAGGGAAAGAGTGTTGAGGAGGGGTTCTGTAGACCACCGAACTAAGTTTGGAAGGGTGGAGCAAGAAGGGATTGGGGAAGAGCTGGATGATACAAAGTCATGCCGTGTTTGGGGAACCTAAGAAAATTCATTTTGACCGAAGTGTAGGGTGTAAACCCAGAGTGGTGAGAGACAAAATTGGTAGAAGTAGGTAGGGGGACAGGAAGGGTCTTGAATAGCATGCTAAGGAGTTATTTAATGCTGCACATATCCTTAAAAAAGTCCTGATGAGGCAGACCTCACCAGGAGAAGCTGATAATGTGTTAATTGACCCTCTTCTTGTCCTCTGAGAGAAGGATGAGGTTAGGGTTTAGAAATCTTTGGTTTTAGAGCTCAGGGGTCAGGCTATTTAAACCACAGCAAATATTTGATAGATATGGCTAAACTATTAGCATAAAACCATATACATATACACACACACACACACGGTTGAAGAAATTACAGAAAAGAAGGCATGCCTTTAATATCTTACATTTCTCATGAGAGCCCACAACTCAATCCATGTTTAACAGTCTTATAATCAAGACATTCAATTTTATTGTCACTTACTCATGGGTATCTTTTGAATAAAGCTACCAGTGGACTTCTAACTCATAAGTGTACTAATTGGTTTCCTTTCTGTGCACAATTTCAGACTGTTGCATCTCTCTATTGTCAGTAAATATTCTGCCTTGTATTATAGTTATTTCTGGAAAGATTTACTTTCTTTTGCTAAATTAAAATTCCTTAAGGGTAAGAAACATGTACATTTCACTTCGTGTTTACCAGAACATCTAGAACAGTGCCTTCTAGTTAGCAGATGCTCAATAATTATTGGAATGACCGAGAACAATGAAATATTATAAAATGTGGAGTTTTAAAGCCAATTACACTATGGTTACAATGAATTGTATGGGTACTTGAGCTAAAGATTGCTCATATGAGATTATACTGATTGAAGATAATTGGGATGAGATCATTTTGAAAGAGGAAAGCTTAATTACTTTAATACACAAGGAACACACATTTCAAGCTCAATCTCTGTGTTGTATCTGAGAAGGCAATAGTGCTATGTAAAGGGCTGGTCATCACACATATCACCTCCTCTGAGAAGTCTCCAGGCAGCATTAATTGCTTATTTCCTATTATTTCCATAGTATTTCTCTGTGCTTGTTAGAGAGAGATTGTCTTAATCATCTTTGCATGCCACCTAATGTTCAAAAAATTTTGTTGACTGAGTGAATAGATGACTGGCTGTATGACAAATCAATTTACCTTTGAGCTTGAGTTTTCTCCTCTCTAAAGTAGGTCTAATAATTCTTATCTACTTCAGGGAGTATCATTCAATGATAAAAGTTCTTATAATTGGTGATAAATTGTACAAAATCTTTTTAGGGTAGAATTGGAGTGTGAAATAAATGGAATTATAGAGTATTAAGTGAAGATTTAGAAACATTTGCTAGCATGACATTTTGCTAAAATAACAGTGGATTTTGGAGCCAGGCTGCCTAGGTATGAATCTGGGCTCAGAATTCATTAGCTCTGTGACCTTGGATAGTTACTTAATTTCCCTGTGTACCTGGCTTTTCTATCTGCAAAACAGAAATACTAATTATATGTACCTCACAGGGTCTTTGTGCTGTCTACATAAGTAATACATGGCGAGTGCACAGAACAGCTAAGCACTCACTGTTAGCCATTATTTTGCCATTATATATGCATTTAATATTGTACCAGCCACTCTAATGTGACACATGCTTTTGTTCATTTTCATATCCTCAGCATGTAGCTGAGTACATGATCCATAGATTTCAATAAATAATTTTTGAATAAATAAAAAAATAATTGCCTTACACGTGGTAAATGGACATTTTCCATATTAATATTCCCAAGGTCATCCTAAATCATTTAGGTCAATTTAGATAAAAGAAATCAGAAATTATAAACAGTGACTAGCTGCCTAAAGTTCTACTAGATCTAGTTTCCATTTCTAAGGTGGATTTGCCTCAGAAAAAGTAAGAGATGGTCAATACATAAACTTCCTCCACTCCTTGTTGATAAAATGCTTCAGATACTTGCCACTTCCAAGCTGAAACTACTTTTCCAATGTTTTTTCAGCTTTTCAGATTGTGATACAAAAACCTGCTTTAGGTGCTAATGGGTTTCAACATCTCTCATTAACAACACTAATCTGCCTTGTAACAAGGAGGGAGTTCTGGGGCCCAGCAGATACAACCTTTGACAGGCAAGGAATAAGCAGTAAGGGGAGCTGGAAGTCACATCACCTTTATGTCCCTGGCCCTCATGGCATTTGAAAACTTGACAGATTGGGGCAGGACCTGAATGAAGAACCAGCTTGCCAGACGGGAGCCACCAGAAGTTATCTCAGGTGGTGCGCAGGAAAGGAAACAGAAGCTTTCAGTGTTTATAAAAACTGAACAAGGGGGAACGCCAAATCTCCACAGGTAGTGAGATTCAGTGCTCTAATTAGAAGCTGAGTAGAGTTTGGTGTCCTTGGTAATTGTAAAGTCACCAACCAAACTTATCATCCGGTCCCTGGACTCACGAAAGGAAATTTACAAGGTTTCTATGTTTGCTTGTTTGCTGTTGTTGTTTAATGCTGATTCTCTGCAAATTAGTCAAGAAGGAAACAGTATTACTTATTAAACATCTTTGTGAAACAGCATGATATAAGACTTATGCAGGATGACACATGGTTCTTGCTTAAATTGTTAGTCTCACAGATATTTTTAAAAGAATAAAATGTGCCATGTCCTGATATCATCTTTATTTGATTTGGTGCAGCCTGCCCTGGATCCTGTACTTCACAAGAGAAAAGGGAAAAGGTCTTCATTAGCATTTTAAAGAACAAAACCAAGCAGCTCCTTAGTCTTCTCCGAAACAGGGCCAAAAAGAGCTGATTTGTCTTGTCTGCCTAAGAATTGAGTACTTGTAGTTCCTTATAAAATGGTCAAGAGCTAGAACCCAGAGAGAGAAAATATTATTCTTATGCTATATCCCTTTTCCCCAAACCACTCACAAAAGCTTTATTTGACTTGCACACACAAGGTTTGAAGAAGGAGGGGAATGTGAAGAGAAAAACTAAAGGGGAAACATTAATTCCAAAGGCATTTAAATGGGGTCACAATGTTCTTACTGCCAGAAATATCCCATTCTGTACTGTGTGTCCAACAGAGAGATTCTTTCCAGGCTGGATCCAGTATATCAGATTCCTTATGGATTTGGTAAATAGAAAAGCACTCAGTTCTATTTTGGGGGTAGATTAACTGAGAGCAATGATACTTAGATCATTTCTGGAATTGACACATGGATTCCTCATCAAATTCTAGATGGGAGTAAGAGAAATGAGCTTTGCATATGATTCAGACAATCAGAGACAGTATGATCTTCTTGAAAGAGGATTCCTCCATAAATCAAGAAGTTTAGCTCCTTATTTCTGTGTCTTCAGAGTGAATATTCCCATTAGGTTAGGTTCGGATTAAGGTTAAGGAACAAGCTCTCTTACAGCATCCAGCCCACCTTATCTATAGGTATTTTACAATGTATTTGTTGAGCTAATGAAGGAATGAAATCACTCACTTCCTTTCTGTTGCCATAGTTCTACTACATGTGCTACAAACAGCAGTTCATAAGTAAATGCTTTCCTACCACTTTGATCTTTTTGAGAAAAACTCTGGAAGAAAATATGGCTGTTTTGATTCAAAGTTATGGGTTATCTTTGTCCTTGATATATCTTCTCTTTCTTCTAGTGAATGTTTGGCCCTTCAATTTACTTCCATTCTATTAGGAAATAATACTTTTATTATAACACTCAGGAATGGGGTGGAGCGATATCTCACACAAGCATTTGATGACCTCCTGGCTTTAGTATCTAACTCCCATGAAGATGAGACCAATGCCTGAGGATCTGAGAGAGGCAGCTGTTCAGCGGGGCCACAAGAGGAAAGGCCCATGTGGGATGAATGACAGGCAGCAGGTGGCCATGCTCTTCTCAGTGACTTTTTAGAGATATGCTTGATTAATCAAGATTTAGAATAACAGCCAGAATACATTTTCTTTGTACCCACTACATGTCTGCCATCACGCTTTGTTAACTTTCATATATTTTTCTTCTTTAATTCTCAAAACAACAACAAACATGACGTATGTTAAGGTTACAGTGGCTTATTATTGAAACAGAATGGAGTTAAATAAACTTGGAGGAAGAAAAAGTATTTCGCAATTCTCCATCCTTCCCCCATTCACACTAGGAACTTGAAAATTATCTTAAAAGAAGAAAGGAGAGAAGCCCCTGACATTTACATAGAGACATTCCCTTTATTTCTTCCTTTAGTGTAGCTCAAGGGTTCTCAATCCTAAATGTGAAAATGTATTACTATAAACTTAATTCATATATATTAAGCTTTAACAGTGATTTGAGGGAATTCAAGGTAATTTTGATTACATCAGATTTTTGCTTTAGGCATTGACTTTGAAACCAATCCTCAATTAACAAGAGACTCCACTTTTTTCAAAATAAGCAATAAAATTTTTTTAATATAAAACACAATTCCAGAAACAGTGGTGATTGCCAAATGATATTTCAATGAGTTATGGAAGGATGGAGAAAGTCATAAACTCATCTTCTTTTCTAATATCAGCTGGTTGCATTTGGCTCTGTTGCCAACTGCAGGAAAAAAAGGATCAGATAAGGAAGAGTTCTTGAGTTTCAATGTTCCTTTAATACAGCTTTCTTTCTTTTACTGTCCTATAGCATGAGAGAAATCACTCAACCCTCCTTTGTATCTTTTCTTACCTGTAAGAAAGAAAGGCAGGTGCTTGTTTACAAGAAGTAAGTTTGAAAAATCCCACCTTTTCCACCCAAAATTACAGGCTTCTCTGAGATATCCCTTATTTCTTAAGCCTCCTGTAGTAGTCCTTTGCCACATGGAACCATAGCCCGAGATTTAAGTGCAGGGTCCTCTGGGACAGAAAACAAAACTGGGTATAAATCCCAAACCTGCCACTTAGTAGAAGTGTCACTTTGTGCAAGTTACTTACCCTCTCTGAGGCTCAGTTTTCCCAGTCATACAATGGAAATAATTTCCTGCTCCCTCTCTGGGCTGTTGAGGACAATGTGCCTAGAGCTCAGCAGGTATTCATTATTTGTCGGTTGACTGAGAAGCGATTGTGCAGTACACAGTATAGAAGCAAGCACATGGTTCTTATTCATCTGTACATATTGTTATTATCACTTCCTGTTAGCTGCTAAATAAATGGAAATGATTTTGTTTTAAACATGCTAAATAAATAGAAAGAGCAGATTTGGAAGACTGAGGACATTGGTGAGAGAACAGAATATCAACATGTAAGTAATAAGTCAGTGTTTGAGAGATTTCATTTGTAAATTCCAATTGTCCAGTTCCAACTCTGCCACTAAAACTCCCTTCCTAGGATGCAGCCAGGCACAGAACAGGTGCATTTACACATCTCCACGGCTGCAGCCTCTACTTGTGTCTTGAACTGAGTTTGCTCAGCACCAGCTCAGCCTTGCTCCTCTGGCCTCTCTCAGGTCTTAGTGATACTGGACTCATGAACCCACCTGTTCTCATTTCTCATGGTCTGGGATTCTCCCTAGAGCATTCTGTGGGGTTCTCACCCTCTGGTGAGCCCTGCCAAATTCACTGGCTTCCAACCAAGGCCCGGAAAGGCTAGACTTCAAGGCCTTCGCCTGACTACGCAGCACTGTCAAGCTTACTGTGATAGGAGTGTTCTCCAGATTGGTGTGGAGCATTCTGGAAGGTGGCTTCTTCCAGTGGTGCCAAAGGGGAACATGGCAAGAGTTCCCTTGCTGTTCAGCATTTCTTCAATGTGCCTAACTCATCTCTTGCTCTCCAGGCCAAAATTCAGAGATGGAGTATCAGGAGTTCTATGAAGACCACTGTACTCTGAGTTCTCTCTTTTTTCCTCATATTACCACGGTCCTCTTTCATTGTCTTTATATCATATACTCCTTCATCTAATGCCAACTCAGCCTTAACGACAAATGGATAGCTCCTCTCTATTCTTATGTTAATTTTATAAGCTTAATCCCCCATGGTAGTTGCTTATCTGCTAATAAAGAAAAAAATTAAGGAACTTAAAAATCTTCTCTTGAGACAATATTTTGGTATGCAAGGCTATGTTTTTTCTACATTATCTTATTTTGCATGTCAGAACCTAAATATTACCTTGGTCTGTGTTTTGCACTGCCTCAGAATCAAATTCTAATCTCTGTAGACAAATGGATGCCTTGAATGGAGTAGGCTGAAGGTCTTATATATGAAAAGGCAAAGGAGCAAAGCGCATTAGTAATTTCTTGAGTATACAAAAATATTCAGATCATGAAAGCCTACATAATATTTTGTTGTTGTTGTTGTTGTTTTGTCCTTTTTTTTTTTTTTTTGAGACTGGCCACACTGCTCAGCCAGTGAGGGCACCAGCCATCCCTATATAGGATCCGAACCCGCGGCGGGAGCGCTACTGCGCTCCCAGCGCCACACTCTCCCGAGTGCGCCGCGGGCTCGGGAGCAAAGCGCATTAGTAATTTCTTGAGTATACAAAAATATTCAGATCATGAAAGCCTACATAATATTTTGTTGTTGTTGTTGTTGTTTTGTCCTTTTTTTTTTTTTTTTGAGACTGGCCACACTGCTCAGCCAGTGAGGGCACCAGCCATCCCTATATAGGATCCGAACCCGCGGCGGGAGCGCTACTGCGCTCCCAGCGCCACACTCTCCCGAGTGCGCCGCGGGCTCGGCCCCTATATAATATTTTTTAAATAGCTCATCCATTATTTGTATACAGTATAAAATGTGAAAAAAATAAAGCAGACTCTCCAAACTCTATACAATTATAACTGTCTATATTGTATATATAGATTCTCAATGTAAACTATTTTGGTAATTTATGGTGTTGACATTTATATATGCTAAACTAAGCTATGATTAGTTTCCCTAAATGGAGCTTTAAAACTATACAGCTGTTTTCCAAAAGTAAAAAAAAATTTTTTTGAATGATCAAACTAATAAATTGAATGGTCTGGTTTAATTGCTAATGTTTTGTGTACACATCGGTGTAGATTTTAAACTAGAAAGCAGAAAATGAAAGTATGTTTTCTTTGGCAGGCATTTGATGTACTTGGAAGAGTTGAAGCTTACCTTAAGCTCCTTAAATCAGAGGGTTTAAGTCTGCCTGTCTTGGCAGCGAGGCATGAGGAATTACACAGAGAAATTAAAGACTGCACAGCTGATGCTTTGCAAAAGGGACAAACCTTAATCAGCCAAGTAGACTCCTGCAGGTGAGTAGAGTCTATTTCTTCCTCAGCGTAACAAGCTTTTTCACAGTTTCCACAACCTGTTAGAAAGTAAGTTACATTATGTTTTTTTCTGCTTCTGATGTTTTGCTGTATTATGATACGGCTTAAAAGGATCTATTGAATTTTGGTCAACAGTGATTCTGAACACAGTGTTGCTTGTCCAGAATTGAGGCCATATCCTGAGCCTGAGGACTCCAGATGCTAAAGCCTTCTCTCTACACATTTTTGAGGAGGGGAAAGTGAATGGACGAAATAAGAAACAGAGCTTTAGTTCTCAAGGCTTCTCACATCCTAGTGTCTTCATGGGTGTCTCCTTTTTTTAGCTCATGAGATGAGCCTTGAATCTATCCTGTCCCGTTTTTCCTCTCTGGAAAAAAAATTAAGTACCAGAATTCCCTTTTATTTATGACCTTGGTGGCTCCTCAAGCAAAACCCCAAGTAAAAGGCAACACTATTAATAATAATAGTTCACATTTATTGAGAGCTTGCCATGTGCCAGGCACTGTGCTAGTAGCTGCAGGTGCATTACCTTGTTAATTCTCACAAGTAGCTCTACAGGGCATATATTATTAATGCTTGCCTTTACAAATAAGGTAACTATGACACAGAGAGGTTAAGTAACTTGCAGAAGGTCACACAGCCTTTTAGTGGCAGAGCCAGAATTTGAATCCAGGTGCATGGGCCCTCCGCCTCATGCTCTTAGACAGTGTGCTGGGTGGGTTGTTTTATGAGCACATTCAGTGGCTGCATCAGTGTGAGTTTAGAGTTGGGTGGGCATGAGGAGAGAAAAGAGCCATAAGAAACAGAAAGAGAATGCAGAAGGAAAGTATGGGAAAGAACAGGGATTGGAAGACAAAGGCGAGTTGAGAGAACAGGTCATGAAACAGGCATTGGCTAGGAAGAAATGAGGGCAGGGCTTACATTTTGACAGAGGCAAAAAAGATTTGTGCAAATAAGTTAAACTCAGTTTTTCATCTTCCATATCTACAATCTCCTTGAAACTCAAAGACATTCAATTTGACGAACAATAAAATTGGTGGAATGTAGTAAACGTTTTTTATTTCTGTTTAAACCCTTGTTCTGCTCTGTTTCAGATGTGTTTAAAACATTGCTTCGGTAAGTTTGGGTTTGGGGAATTTTCCTTCCAGAAGTCAATCTGAATCCAGACAGAGAGATTTAATCCAGGGTTTGTGATGGTTTCTAGGGAATCATGTAAAAACTAAGATTAGAAATAATCCAAGGTCTTCCAGCAAGTGACAAAAAGTTGAGAAGGGCAAATAAATATCCCCTTTAAAAAACTAACAATAATAATGGTAACTACTAAGTTTCTTTTCTTTAGCTCCAAGCCATGCCTAGGTACTGGTGGTATCCACTGGGCTCCAGGAGTCCTGATGTGCCCTTGTCTGTGACCAAAGTGTGGGTACAAGAGCTCCTCCTTCCCTTCTCCTGTTAAAGGTCCATTTTTCTAGGATGTATAAATGCCTTGGACCACGCAGAGGATATCCTATGGGGTGGCTCAGGCACTTATTGTGCCTGGACTTAAGGTACCTATTGGACATTGATCTGAGCCATTTGCTGACTTGATTAAGTGGTAAGGTCTCCAGTTATAACTGGGGAATGGTCCCATCTCAGTTTAGCAAGTGGGTCTCAAAGCACAGACAGATACTATTATTCTGTTTGGGATACTTTTTGTTCATGGTGTTTGCCCTGGCCTTGGGAAGGTTCCTTTCATGCACAGGTAGATCAGTATGCAGCCAAAGTCCCCTCCCCACATCTCTGGAGTTCTGTCTCTGTGTTGCTCCTTCCTGTCTGGTACCCTGTCCTATAAATTCTAGGTGCCTTGACTTCCCTGATGTCTTATCCTAACTTCACAACTCAGCAAGAGCTTCAGGCTCTGTTTGGGTTTCATCTCCCTGAGCTTTGGTCTGGAAATTACCTCCCAGGCAGTAAGCTGATGAAATCATAATGATCATGTCATGTCTTCCTTCTCTCAGGGGTCACTGTCCTGTGCTACCTGTTGTCCAATGCATAAAAATGATTGCTTCATATATTGGTTTGCTTTCCTAGTTGTTTAAGGAGTGAGAGTAAATGCAGTCCCTGCTTCTTGGCCAAAAACTGAAGGTCTCTATTCAGTTTTATGCTTAACTCCTGCAGTTAGAAAGCTGGCCACAATGTATTGTTGCTAAACTTTATTCTGTTTGCTCTAATCAGTAATTCTTTATTTTTAATACTTCAATAAGCGAAGTGCTTTTATTTTATATATATTCTATCTTTGGTGTTTTATTGACAGTTTTTATCCATCCATTTTGTGATGATTAACATGTTTATTTATTCAATTAGTCTCATTCTTTTTGCCTCTTTTGCTTTTTCTAGTCTTAATTTATACATATATATATTTTTAAAGGACTTCTATAATTCTGTTTTTCAGGTGTAGACTGGGTCTTAATAGAGGAAGCAATAATTAGGGACCATTTCAAGAAACTTGAATTAATAGTTAGATAACTGGATTAAAAAAATAATTAGCAGTATGCTTTCTGTCAACATCTTAGATAGATAAGCTTTCATAGTAGTTCCAAGGTACTGGTTGCCCTAAGGTTCCATAATATTTTACAAATCAATATTACTTCCATTTTGCAGGAGGAAGTGAAGGCAAAGTGAAATTATTTCTTGGCAAAGAACATTTTTGATTCAGAAGGTAGATGTAGAATAGAAATCCATTAAAAACTGAATTGAAATGCATTAGAATTTCAGTTGCAAATGACAGCCACACACAGCTACTGACCTCAATCCCATGCATTCCATTTGGGATTTGTTTCCCTTCCTCACCTAATGACTCATCTTCTCAATGACTTGGATCACCATCATAAGAAAGAAGCAGAACCTAAAGATGGAGATTTCAAGTTGCAGCTACTGCTGGAGTGAAGGTAGAGTTTAGAATGGTGACAGTGGAAATAAATGCGAATTTCAACAAAGAAAAGTATATGTTTTTGGACATCACAATAACTTCCTAGACTTCTGAAAGTCAGACATGCTACTAGGAAACAAAACACTAAAGTTCCTATTAGCAGACATATGAAAACTGGCATGGATAAGAAACTTAAGACTTAATAGCAAAGGAGTTTAATTTCACACGTTCTGAGAGCCAAAACAACACATGACTTAACTTCTTTGAACTTCAGTTTCCTCGTCTGTAAAATGGAGAAATACATTTCATAGTTGTTTTTTTTTTTTTCATTGAATGAGATAGCAACAGTCTTGGCACATAGAGGGTGCCCAATAAACAATTACTTCACTTTTTTTTTCTTACCTTCTATACAAAGAGCTTTAAAAACAGAATGCTGAGTCACATGATTGCTTCACATGATTGTTTCACATGATTACAGCAGAGTCAGCTGCATCAAATCAGTGTATTCATTTTCACTACCTGAAGAAGGTTATATTTGAAATAGAGAAGATAAAAATTTATCACACTCATCTGAGATGAAGCTTCCTCAGTAAATCCGAGACCCTTGTCATTCTTTTCTGTAATTACTACCTTATTAGGAACAGTCCCACACTTTTTTTTCTATCCTGGAATCAAATACATATGAAGTTTGAGCAGGCTCACAAAATAAATAGTGGTTATTTACATGTTTCTTTGTCTTTTCTACTTCCTGCCTCTAATCTGATGATAATTGAGTCACTGTTAAATAGTTTTTATCTGTTCAGAGTATAATGTCTGTCACTTAAATACAATTTAATTTTAAAGGCATTTTAGTGCATCCCTTTGCACTTAGTTATGATGCAAGTTAACTATAATAGTATGTGATGATGGTCAAACAGACTTGCAGTGAAGTTGAAAGCCCCTGGCTTTCAGCCCTCTGCATCTTTTTCTCAGCATCGTCCTTGAGCACCGAGTCTAAAGGAGACCAAAGGTGTCCTGCTACCGAGTAGAATTCTGCACTTATTCTGCCGCGGGAAGCTGCAGTGATTGGGAGTGCTGGGTCTGGGACCCTGTGTGAGGGTAAAGTTTTCCATAATGGGACTAAAACAAGCGACCTCCTATTTGCTAAAATTAGGATTTACAAGTAAATTTGCTTCAGTATTAACTCAATTTCTCTCCCTACATAAAAGACTACCAATTTTTGTTCTACCCTGTCATGGAGGATTTAAGCTTATCAACCTTATCCTGACTGGACAGTTTGCTTCAGTATAATTTTAAGTATTACCTGTTTGATCCAACACTTACTACTTCCTTAATATAAATTCTTCATATTGTCTCATTTTACAGAGAAATAAAAACAGGAGTTCATTGGGATTTTGCTTTCTCTTCCCATGATTTTCATTTCTCATTTCTGTTGCCTATCACTACTTCCCTTGGTTGATATTGTGGGTGGTAATGAACTTTAGCAGAACATGGCTCATTTATTCATTTGATAACATTAAAAATATTTATTAAGTATCTTTTGTAAATGAGATGCTCTCAAGCATATAATGCAATAGGTGAAATGTCTGTCCTCATGCTTTTATATTCTGATGGCAAGAGATAGTCAATCAACAAATAAATTAAATAAATAATATGTTCTTAGCCATGAGTCCTAAGAAAAAATATAAAAGTGAAATGGGAGACAGTGAGTGTGGAGAGGGGAACATTTTAGACATTGCAGTCAGGGAAGGACTCTTTAAGGAGAAGAGGCTACTGTGCTGATAGCTGGGAAAGGAGTGGACCAGGCAGAGCAACAGCAAGGATGTGAGAGAAAGAAGGACAGTGTGACTGGAGGAGAGCGTGGCTGGAAGAATAGAGCACAAGACGAGAGCTAAGTGTTAGGTGGATTAGTCTGTTTCAGTTGATTATAACAGAGTACCTGAAACTGGGTAATTTATAAAGAATTGAATTTTATGTCTTACAGTTTGGAGGCTGGGAAGTCCAAAGTCCAGGGAACACATCTGGTGAGGGTCTTCTTGGTGGTAATTCTCTACAGCGATGCAGGGTGTCACATGGGAAGAATGAGTCGAGCAACAGAGAACTAACCTAACTTGCTCTCCTTTTAAAGCCATCAGAACCACACCCGTTACTTCATGAATGGATCAATCCATTCACAAGGGCACAGTCCTTACAATCGAATCACCTCTTAAAAGCCCCACGTTTCAAATACCATAATTGAATTTCCCACTCTCTTACCACTGTTACAATGTGGGTCAAGTTTCCAATATATGAACTTTTTGGGCACATTTAACCCCCCACAGCATTCAAGGCTCGTTAGTAATAATGGCAAACACTTGTGTGCTTTAGATACATTAATGACTTTAATCCTCAAAACCAGCCTGTGATATGAGTACTACTATTATCATTGCCTCTGTTTTGCAAGATGAGGAAACTGAGGCACAGAGAAGTTCAATAACTCACCCTACTGTCCCACAGCAAAGAGGTAGACTAAGTACTTGAATACCAGTCAGCACCTCTCTGTCATGTTGCCGGCTCTGTCTTTCTACTCCTTTCATTCAACTTTAATCAATAACAAGGAACCTGCTAGCTTAGGAAACATGGATTTTTATTTATTTATTTTTTTGTATTCTAGTGCACTTGAAATGTACTCCATCTATTTTCTAGTCTCATCTCAAGTCCCACCTTCTCTGCAAAGTTTTTCTTTCTTTTAGTTCAATAAAAAAAATTATTGAACATACATATAAGTATCTCATCACTGAGCCTGAAGGGCAGTCAAAGATATATAAACCTGGACCTGAATCTCCAGAACCTACTAGTGTCTAGTCAGGCAGGAAGCTACAGGCACAACGGAGCCATGGGGACAGTGGGTGTTGGGGACACCTCTTCAAAGAAGGAAGACACAATCCTAAACTCAGCCATTAAGGTATGTCAAGTGAAGGAGTGAGATTTGAGAGGGCCACAAATTGTTGTTGAATTTGATAGGCTGAGTTGGGTGAAGGGTCTACATCTTTAAGCCAAGATGAAGAGAATCAATACCTACTTCATAGGACTTTCTTTGAATTCCTTTGTATTTGTCACATCTATCTTATGGCTTCACCTTTCATTCTGTGCTGTTCTGGATTACTACTTAGTTGTTTCACTTGGGACAATATCATCTCATCCAGGCCATGATAGAAGCTTGAGGGCTGAAACCACTCAGGAAACTTCTTTTAGCTTAGTATTTACTTACTAGGTGACCTGATTTGAAATGTTGAGGGGCTGGCATGACATTAAAGAAAAGCTCCCATCATAGTGAAAATATTTTAAAAGATCTTAAGTGGAAAGCAAACAAAAACAATCCCTACCCTACTATAAAACAAAGAAAATTTCCTTTGCCTAATAAATTCATCTGTGATTGCATTTTATAAAAACTCTGCCAAGCATTTAAGAACTTTAAAAAAATGGTTTTAAAAAAGTTTGACGATGCATTTAGAGGGTAAATGTCAGAAACTGAAATTTAGGAAATTACGAAGTTGAGTTTTTATGACAGTGTTAACTCAGCCACTTTCCAAACATTTTTGTCTACATTGTTGTTCGTTTTAGAGGATGAGTAAATGTCATAACTGCAATCTGGGCCTCATAACACTGTTAAGGTTTTTATCATTCTGAAACTTGTAGTGTGAAAGGCACCAAAACTTCATGCTTTTCATTAAAGCCAGGAGTAAGAACATTAGGTTCTTGTAAAATATCTACAAGTTACTCACTACAATATGAATTTATTTCTTCATGATGCTGCTGATGTCATGAAGTAGCAAGGATCCCGGAGTGGGAAGATCTGGAACTGCAGAGTCTGCAGAAGAGGGCTGACTAAAGGGGCAGAAACCTCTGCCCTGGATGACTGAGGAAGACTTCCCTCAGATTAGAGAATTTAGGGAGAAGAGAAGGAGGGAGAGATGTGAGGGGACACAATTATGAAACAAGAGCTTCATCACAGTGCTATTTATAATAGCACAAACCTGAAAACCACCTAAATATTCCCAGAAAATAGGGAAATGTTCAAAGTTTAAGGTCAATCACATAATATTCTAAACCCTTATCGAAATGGTGTTTTTGAATAATATGTAAAGAGAGAGAGTATCCTCACAATATAATGTCAAGTGGGTAAAAGTAGGACCGAAACTGTATGTGTGGTATAATACTAACTGTGAGAGAGGTGGGGGCAGGAAGAGGACTGCAAAAGAAAACCTTTTTGGAAAGAAACACATTAAAATATATTTTTACACTTTCCAAACTGTGTCAAATGAGTGTCTTTATCTGTTTACCTCTTGCTGTGCCCTTTCTCTCTGAGTATTTCTGTCATAAATCATGGGAAAATTTCAGCAATTATCTTTTTAAATACTGGTTTTCTGCTGTTCCCTTTTTCCTCTTTTTTTTTTTCCCTTTTTATCTTTTTTACTGACCGGTAACGGGATCGCAACCCTCGGTGTCGTGCCCGTACCGGGGACTGGCAACAGGATCGCAACCCTCGGTGTTGCGCCCGCATGGCGCTCAGCCAGTGAGCGGGAACCGGTCTCCACATGGGATCCGAACCCCGTCGCCGCGCTCCCAAGCGGCGCACTCTCCAGTACGCCACCGGGCCGGCCCTCCTTTTTCCTCTTTTATAACTTCTGCTAGAAGAATCTCGGAGCCTCTCAGTCTGGCTTTCAGGTTTCTTAACTGTCTTTCATAGTTTTCATTCCTTTCTCTCTGTGTTGCACTCTCGGTGAGTCCCTCAGACTCATTCTCTTGTGTTAATTCACTGATTTTTTTTTTTAGTTTTACTAACTGTATTGTTTTTATTTCTAAGATTTTTAATTAGTATTTTACCCATCCAATTTTGTTTTATTTCTGGATTTTTTTGTTTCAGAGTCTCTTGTGCTTTTTACTATGGCTGTTGGTTTTTCCTTATCTCTCTGACAATCTCAGACATATTCATTTTAAAGTCATTTTTGGATTGATTTACTTATTTTCACTTCAGCTGGAGTACATTTATCTCTCAACTGTCGAGTGTCCTGGGGTTGCTTTTCCTCATGTGTCTGAGTTTTGGATTGCACTCACTTGGAGTGGGAAGGGTTTGTTCTTTGGCTTTGTTTTGTTTGTTTTCTTTTATCCTCTTTGATCTTTTCTCCTTAACAGTCAAATTAGTCCATTTCTGTGCTTATAACAGAATACCTGAAACTGGTTACTTTATAATAAAGGAACAGAATTTATTTCTTATAGTTTTGGAGGCTGGCAAGTCCATGGCCCAGGGAACACATCTGGTGAGGGCGTTCTTCTTGGTGCTGATTCTCTTTAGCAACATGGTAAGAATGGGCTGAGCAAGAGAGAGCTAACCTACTCACTTCCTCTCCTTTTCAAACCATCAGAACCACACCTGTTACTTCATAAATGGATCAATACATTCACAAGGGCATAGTCCTCACAAACCAATTGCCTCTTAAAGGCCCCACCTTTCAAATACCAAAATTAAATTTCCCACCCTCTTAGCACAGTAATAATCAGGGTCAAAATTCTAATGCATGAAATTTGGGGGGACAATTTAATCCATAGCAATAGCTTTTCAATGACTTCAACCTGGACTCACAATGCCTCCAATGCAGAATCAGTCATCTTCCGTTGTTTGATCAGGGTCACACAGCTCCCATGGAGATATCGTGGCTCTCAGAGATGCAATCAGGAAACCAAGAGAGGGCTTGGTGTGGTTCCTAACTACCCTGTTATGTCGATGCTATGACCTCTAGTGGCAGTTGGTTGCAGCATATTTCAACCTCCTTTTACAAAGAGGGAATCCCATCCCTGTTACAGTTTCAGGTAGAATCCTAGCTGAGGTACCCTCACATAAGATGTGCGTTGGTCTCTATGGCCTAACAGGAATGGAGCTTCTATCTCTACATGCATCTGACCAGAACCCAGAAGCCCTGTAGCTTCAGCACCACTTTCTGCTTTCTGTTTCTTCACTGTCATGTATATATAAAAGGGATGGTGTGTGTGTGTGTGTGTGTGTGTGTGTGTGTAAGAGAGAGAGAGATTTGTTTGATGGGGAGAGATTTTCAAAGTATATAACAAATCAGAAAAAAGGTTATTGTAAAAACATACACATTCTACTTCTATAGTACAAATGGCACTTTTTCAAAGTAGGGATGAAGACTAGACAGCAGCAGTTGTTTCCTCCAAAATACAGACAATCATAAACATGAAAGGATGCTGTTCAGGTTCCTGTTAAAAGCAGCAGCAAGCTAAAGATAAGGAAGATTTCTTTTTTTAATTTTCAAAGTATAATTTGCCCAAAGACAAAAAGAAAAATATGGTCAGCTGATCTTTCCTGATGAGATAGAGTAAGCTGTCAAGTGCTTACCATCTGGTTCAGCTCCTAATCCAGATGGGCTGCCAATAGTAATTTATGAAAGGTTTGAAAGCAACTTGCCATTCTCCAGAAAGAATCATTAGAACACAGTAACACTGAGATTTGCCCCCCTCCCCCAGCCCCAATTTAGAACAGATGCAAAGATAAGGCATCTGTTTCCTTGCAGTCAATAGGACAGTCTATTCTTGAACCAGAAGTCAGTATGTCTTTGAGAAAAAAAAAAGATCACTTTTTCTTCCCTCTTCCCTCCCCTCTACTGGCTCAATGAATAAGGGAGAAAATGTTCCCATTACAGAGTGTGTAACAAATGTCTGATGCAGCCTTCACAGTCTGTCATTTCTGAGTATCTGTGATGCTTGGAAAACTCAAAGTCGACATCAGGAATAATCTGACATACCTCATGCTCACATTACAGATTGGCTCCATCTAGTTTATTCTTACAGAGAAAACCTAAAGGTCAATCAATATTTCCAGTGCAAATCATAGAGCCACAGATTGTTCGAGCTAGAGGTTTATTAGCCCATTGTTAGCCCCTCGGCCACCCAATCAGGCAGCACATGAGCAGTGTTGCTTCAGAATCAGAACAAAATGACAGGGCACCCCATTTTAGTTCAACCAAGTTTCTGTTACCCACCATCGGTCCTTGTCCTATCATTAATTTAATATGACTGTGAAGGAATAGGACTCATTCCCGGGTGACTGATGGAATTTGATTAATTTATTTTCACTTCATGTAAGAATTGCTGCTAAAGAAGGGGATCATATTTTTCCTTTGATCAAACAACCTGCTGTTCAGGGGCTGAGGAAACTGCCATTATGCATGCTACACATATTTTAAAAGGTTTTAGAATGTTCAAGAGAAATGTCTGGAATCATCATATAAAGTTTCTAACTGAAAATGATGGAATCAAGGCTGGGGCTAACCTGCAGATTAGACTTCCACTACGAAGGAATAGAAAAGGATAGGGGCAGCCCTGGGAGCAGGAGTGTGGTGGATATATTCCAATAGGGAATTGGGGAAAGGGAGGTGATTACTGCCCAGTCAGGCTGCGATCACCTAGTCGAGGACATAGAGAAAGGGAAATAGGAACTAGCTAGGGTAAGCAAGATGATTGGGAATTTTCTAATCTATAAGTAAAAGTGAAGTACACACTGGACGGTCAGTAATGCACAGCTCAACAAGGCAGTTCAGTCTGCCCCTCTAAGCCTATATAGGAGGATAGAGGAGTAAAGTATCAGTTAAACCAAACTATACATGACAAACTGGGTGAACCTAACCATAAATGCTAAAGCCTAACAAAGAAGAAATTGAGCAGTCTTTGGATAGCCTAAAACTTCTGTAAGTGGCCAAAAGTGCAAACTAATTATTGTTTTAAAACTATTGGACACTGTTACAAGTGACATTTGTAGTATGGTAACTGTGTATATGTTTTTCTCAGTCCTTAAATTTATGTCTTTTCTTCCCTTAAATATGGATCAGAGAGTATTTAATTTAATTTGAAACTGTGCATTGATCTTCTGCTATTTATAAGGCTACATGCTCAGGGCTGCAAGGGATATAAGAATGAATAGGACCCACCCCTTTCCCTTTAAGCATTTATAATACAGTAGATATACATGATAAAGCACAAATCACTACAAAATGAGACAGAATCTCCTAGGTCATTGAAAAACAAAAAGAGAGAGAGACATATTTGGTTAGTTGTGATTCATTTAAATTACATTAAAATTGTAGGTTGCTAAAAAGCAATATTGTGTTTTTGGAAGGAATGCTTGATTTGGTTTTGTTTCCCCATTTCCATTTTCTGTGCTGGAGGGGCCTTCAAGACATGTAATTTTAACAATGTACCACACCCCTCTAGTGGCCACATTGCAAACTACAGACAGACATTGCATTAGAGAAGCCAACCAAGTTCAAAAGAACATGTCATCCAGGCCAACCAGTTTCTGTGATAGTCAACTACACTCAAATCAAAGGAGAGTAAGTTCCAGAGGAAAAATAGCCCCCATGCCATGTCATGTATCTTAGACCCAGAAAAGGTACTTTGAGGTGGTAAAGAGTGTGGACATTGAGATCAGATGAACAGGTTCAAATCCTGGCTTTGCCATTTCATAATTGTTCAAGTTACTGAACCTCTCTGTTCCTCAGTCTGATTTTATACATCTGCAAAATGGGGATAACAATTACACCCAGCTTATAGGGTTGTTATGAGAATTAGAAAAGAGACTACTTAAAACATGAAGAGTTGCGCCTTATCACAGTAGGAGCTCAATAGTTGTTTTTATTAGTTGTAGTCATGGTATTTTACAGTAAAAACTAAACCATTGTTGTCTATATTTCCTTAAGTTTTCTGCAATTAAGGCTTAAAACTAATCATTAATTCCATAAAAATTATTAAATATAATAAGTATATATATTTGGGTATCAAGGAAACCTGACTTTGCTTATTTGTGTGTCTCTAGGGCAACCCACCTCACCTCTGGAGCCTCAGTTCCATTGGCCAAAAATTGGAGTTATTGATACCTTTTTGATACTTAATGAACATTGTATTTTAAGGATTCTATGAAATAATGCATGCAATGCGCTTAACAAAGAGACATGTTTGTTGAAAGAATTTATTAAAAGTAGCTATTATTAAGATCTTATATGCAAAGCATAAATCCATAGTCCACATTTTCCATGGCACTATACAATTGACTGACATCATTTTAGAGGAGAGAGAGCTCACTTTAGATTTGAATGGCCAAGGAGGAGGCTGCATTTAGTGTGCGTGTTGGGTTGGAGCACCATAATTAAGACAAAATAGGGATTCAACGGGGAAATTTGAGAGGGGGTGGGGATGCTAGAGCAAGCTTAGGTCAGAATCAGAGAGCAGGTCTGAATCTGGTACTCAAGACATGCTGGAACTTATGCAGAAGCCTAAGAAGCTGGCTGACAGCCATACTCTTTGGAGAAGGCCACAGAGTAAAAAGAGTGACATGAACAGGAGCCAAGAGGCTTGGCTGGACTTGGTTACTGAAGACTGGTTTCCCCTAGGGAGCAGCCTATTCAAAATTTGTACTTTCCTCCCAGCTATACCTCCCTGGGGTCAGAGAGGCCCCTATTCTAAGTCTGGTTAGTGAAATAGCCCCTGCCTGCAGTGGGTGCAGAGGGCATTCTGGTGGGACCACATACGGCAACTCAGAGGTGGGAGTGGGCACCTTTCATCTTGGTTGATGCAGTTCTTTATCCAATTCCACCTTATCTCTTTGAACTTTAGTGATCATCTCCAAATTCCTTCTATTTCAGTAATGGTGTTTTCTGCCACTTACAGTTATATTTCCTTTCTACCATGTTTGCCCATTTCCTTTCACAAGCTTTGTCCTCTGTACCTTCTTTCCATAGTGCCACTAATTCACTATATCTTTCTCATTCCAGATTTCCATATGCTACAGAAAACTTGGAACCTATAGTATATATATATATGACAGCTGGGTTTTTAAGTGCCTTTTTAGCATATATCTCAAAGTTTAAAACCTAGTCAAAATATGATTAGTATTATCAATACATAGCTTTTATAGAATTTGTGGATTTAAGTATCATTAAAAATAGTTTCTAAAAATATCCTGATGTCTTGATTATACTCTTCACTGTCTCTGAGTATTAAAATGCAAAACTAATTGTTTTAAGTGTAACTTCTGTGGAATGTTATGTGCCAGAAATAAGATTTCTCATAGTGGTTTTATCTTTTCCCCCAATTAGACATGTCTGGGTCTCCTGTGGTACCCACAGGACATACCTGAGGGTGTCTCCCTTTAGCAGCCTAATTGTCATTCTGTTGAGGTTACTTTACCTTGCAGTGGTTTAGGAGCTTGCCCTCATTTCATTACTAATTAAATTTATTTTTACAAAGTTATAAATTAATTATTTGATTTAAAATGACTGAAATCTATACCTCATTCCAAGATCTCTTTTAACTCTGGGTAATTAAATTTAAGAGCTATGTTAATCTTTATTAGTATTTGAAGGAAATGACTGATGGGAAATTAAAGACTTCAGTTTCTTAAATAGTAGGATAGGTACTGTCTTGGAGATAGGATGAAAAATTAGAAAGTGCTCATTTCCACGAACAGTGTCCTTTCATTGTCTTGCACTGCTAGCACGCCTCACTTGAAACGGATTAGGAGACTTGTTAAGATATCTTTAGACTAGAACAACTGGGGTCCAACTCAACGTTCACTCATTGTTTTAAGAGCATTTTCATTTTGTGAGCTCTCATGTCACTTTCTTTTTCTTATGAGACCAGCCCGGGTAAAAAATAATAATGTAAAAAAAAAAAAAAAAAAAAAAAAAG
>NW_007726398.1:552882-561232 GCF_000696425.1 Galeopterus variegatus | reverse complement strand
AAAAAAAAAAGGGCCGGCCCGGTGGCGCACTGCTACAGTGCGCCGCTTGGGGAGTGCGGCGCTCCCACCGAGGGTTCGGATCCCACATACAGACCGGCCGCTCACTGGCTGAGTGAGGTGCAGGGAGCAACGCCGAGGGTTGCGATCCCGTGGCCGGTCCCAGTCCGGTACAGGTGCGACAGGGCCTGTGATCCGTTGCCGGTCACGAAAAAAGACAAAAAGGAAAAAAATAATAATAATAATAATAATAATGTGAGGTTTGGTTTATTTTTTTTTTTCACGAACAAGTATATTTGATTCTTAATGGTTGGTGATAACTTGGTTTTCATCTAATGAATACAGCCTTGAGCATTCATAATCATAAAGAACAAAGACCTTAGTGTTATATAAATATTGTACCCTATTGGATTAGTAAATGCTTTGTTAATTGGCCAATCCACATTTCTATTCCAATAGCATCTTTAGATAAATGAAGCTTTTAAATAACACCCTCAGGAAAACTCTTGGCAAATGTACCGAGCCTTTTGCCATAAGGTTCTCAAACTGTCTTAGAGAAATATTAAAACGAAGCCTTTAGAAAACATTAGGCCCAGTTGCAAAAACCCATAACTCATCTTTCCCTTGGGACTGACTGACTTAAAACAAAGGAACATAGTTTGTTTTTGCCCTCTATTATAATAGGATGATAGCTACTTAACTTCTATTATCCTAAAGCTGATAACTTTTACTGACTCATCCCTAACATGAAAACAGAACCTGTTCCTGGGGCTTCCGTATCGGGCAGAGTGCACTAACAGCTGGCTTGTTCTGTTCAGCTCTCGGGTGACTGGCATCCAGGAGATGATGGGATGCATTCAGAGACGAGTGGATCATCTGACCGAACAGTGTTCAGCACACAAGGAATTTGCTCTTAAGAAACAGCAATTAACAGCCTCAGCAGAGGGTTACCTAAGGAAGGTAGTTTCATGAAATGAAACTTCTAATTTGGTGATAATAGATGGTATGGCAATTGCAGTACGTGGGCATGGTGGGAGGATAGGAGCATATCCCCTTAGGCTTCTCTTAAGTTCCTCACTAGGTCCTATAATTGAAAAAAACAGATTTGTAATTCAGTATTGCTCATCAGCCATCCCTGCCCCAGGTTACAAAAAATAGATACCTAATTCTATCTGCCACCTCATGTCTGGACATATATATATATATATATATATATATATATATATATATCTATATATATATATGTCCAGACATGAGGTGGCAGATAGAATTGGGTATCTATTTTTTGTAACCTGGGGCAGGGATGGCTGATGAGCAATGTATTGCTCATCAGCCATCCCTGCCCCAGGTTACAAAAAATAGATACCCAATTCTATCTGCCACCTCATGTCTGGACATATATATATATAGATATATATATATATATCTATATATATATATGTCCAGACATGAGGTGGCAGATAGAATTGGGTATCTATTTTTTGTAACCTGGGGCAGGGATGGCTGATGAGCAATGTATTGCTCATCAGCCATCCCTGCCCCAGGTTACAAAAAATAGATACCCAATTCTATCTGCCACCTCATGTCTGGACATATATATATATAGATATATATATATATATCTATATATATATATGTCCAGACATGAGGTGGCAGATAGAATTGGGTATCTATTTTTTGTAACCTGGGGCAGGGATGGCTGATGAGCAATGTATTGCTCATCAGCCATCCCTGCCCCAGGTTACAAAAAATAGATACCCAATTCTATCTGCCACCTCATGTCTGGACATATATATATATAGATATATATATATATATATATATATATATATATATATATATATATATATATATATATATATATATATATATACACATAGTCAGTCCTTACTTTGCATAGTACTTTGTTAACTAAAACATATATATATTGAACTAAGGTTGTTGATTTTCATGGCACTGGGCATGGATCCATTATACACAAGGTTCAGTTAACATGGTACCATACAAGGACTACAGACAGATAGATACCAAAAATTGTGAATTCTGGGTTTTTCCAGGAATAAATCAACATTATCAAACTTTATTGAACTAGACCATTGCAAGGGACATGATCATTCTGCATAAAAGCATACCTGTGAAAATCCTCTCTGCAGAGTGAATACAATGTCTTGGTATGAGAGGATGTTATTTCCTATTTTCGAAGGGGACTAAAACCAGGGAGTTACTAAAAAATTACTTATCTATAGGTGGGATAGGTAGCAAAAAAAAAGTAATATCTCAGTGACATTAATGTTTATGCACCTTGCTGCAGAGGCTGGGCCTCAAATTTTCAATATTTTCTTTTGATACAATGAACTTATATGCCTGAACTTACATGAGTGGAATTAGTAGACTTAATAGGAGAGGATATTAAATAACAATTAATAGTATTGAAATTGCCTCCCCACCCGTTATTGACCCAGAAACTTGGGAATTTGAGCCTTGTTCTGATTCCTGGGTCCAGGGACATTCCGAATATGGCGGCAGCTGTAGTGCCACATTCCCTAGAGCTTGAGACTCAAGCTAATTTGGTGGTGGTGGAAAACACAATAGGAACTCAAACAGCTGTTGGTACTTGGCTTATTGCCAATTCAGAGCCAATTTGACTCTGAGGACTATGGACTTTAGTTAGAGCAAGGAGATGAAGGAAGTAACTTGAATGGAACAGAACCCTTCCAAGGTCACTTTATTTATTGATTAGTGTGTACTGAAGATCAAATCATAGTCCTCCAAGTTCATCAGTTAAATGACCTAAGTGTGCCCCTGTGTTCCTATCCCATGTACAGGGTTTGGTGCTTTCCCAGATCCCCTCGGCCCTAAATATAGCAACCCATAGGGTGATTTAATACCCATGTTCAGGACCTACTTCAAAATGTGCTCAAATGTTGGGTCCCCTACAACTTACAGAGAAATTCCTCTCTGCTGCTGTGTTAGTAAATGCATTATCCTTTGTAGGTAATATAGATAATAGTTCTTAGAGGATGATTGCTTATATCTCATTGTTAATAAAACAAATATCTTTACACATATACCCTCTGTTGTTGGGTCATTTGTATTACCTCATATAAACAGCAGCAATATTAAAATATGAAATTCTGAAATATTTAAAACTATTTAAAATTAAAATTGTATTATACATTTAAAGTATAATGGGAAAATATAGAGTAATATTTACCTTCCTTACACGTATGCATACATATATGTGAAAATATATTACTAAGACTGCAATATATTCTTTATTCCTAAAGGTGGAAATGTCAATTCAGAAAATCAGTCCAGTACTTTCTAATGCAATGGATGTCGGTTTCAGCCTTTCTGAATCAGAGAAGATTTTGAATAAATATCTGGAACTAGATATCCAAACTAAGGTAAATAAAATAAGAATTATTATTATGGCTATGATTTTGTAAATATGATTTTTTTTTTATATTCAGTTACTATAAAACTTAATCCTAGTTCCCCTGAGGGTTGCAATTCTAAATTAGTATGTAGCAAATAATGACTTTAAAACTCATACTATTATCATGAGTATAAATTATTTATATTTATATGTGCATTCATTAGGGCATCTGAGCTCAGCGTTACAGCTTGGTATTACATATTCACTTGGTTCCTTTTCCTTGCCTGGGAGGTATTAGCAACTCCTTTTTGGAGTGCCAGAGGAGGCAGGGAGACCGCTTCTCTAAGAGTGTGATTTTCTGCTAGAGCAAGTTACAAAAGAAAATTACCAGAAGCAACATGTATTATTGCAAGATTCCTGGAGGCAAATAAAAACACAACCTTGTTTGCACACCCAACTTTCAGATACTGAAAGTGTCCCTCCCCACAGCACCTTCTCTGGCTCCTTCCTACCCATTTCACTTGGGACTTGGGTTCAAAGATTCCAGCTAGCAGTTCCAAACATGCAATGAGGTTCCTGTCTGCCCCAGCAAAGTGTAGGAAGGGAAGACAGGTCCTCTCCCCAGACTCTTCCAGGTCCGCAGGAAAAGCCCTGTTACTCCAGTTCTCAGCAGAAGAGCCTTCTTCATGGACAGTGCTCCCACCAGAAGGTCACAACGCACCAATTTTTTAAAAACGGAGTGTTTTTTATTTATCATTTAAAACGCTTAAAATGAAACTTACGTTGCAATTACATTTTTTTATTTTAAGAATTTTAGAAGCAGGAGGAGATTGCGTAGGGAGAGATTCCACTCCTCTCCTTCCCAGAGTGCTATCATGAAGCAGGGCTTGTAAATTAAAATTACCTTCATTCAGCAGAGTACTTGGGAAGCATATTAAACACAAGTGGGGAAGCGAGCCTTCCTTGCTGCAAATGAGAGTGAAGGCTTTTTCTTTCATTTTTGCTTGATTCCTAGCTTGGGCTCATGAACTTTTACATGGCTCTTTCTATGGCAATTATATATGTAATACCAAAAACCTACTTGTCCATTCATAGTAGTTAGAATTCAGCCAGAAACTGCACTTGAAAGAAAACATAGGAGAACATCCCTAAGCAAGTCAAATTCACCGGCTTTTTAGGTTGTTTAGGCCTGATATGTAACTTTTCCCCTACATGTGTTTAAAAACCCTTCTAGAGATTTAAATAAGACAGCATGGTTGATACATTATTATTTTGTAAATTAAAAATGAAAGAGCATGTTTTGTAAATTTGCCGTCTCTTATGTAACAAAATTAGTGTAAGAATTTGCTAGAGCTATGATTAAAATTTAAAAAGCAATTCTTATATATAATTATTTTATTTAAATTATTTAAAACATTTCTGCCATTTTGCTTTACAACCTTTCGTACCAAGCAACCTTTCTTCTTTGTGACACAGAATATAGAATGCTCTAGATAAATGTAGCCAAAGAATAATTTGAGATGGTTTTCATTTTAAAGTGCCTTTTTTTCTTTCTGGGATTTTGAAAGTTGTGTCTTTCTTTATTGAGGAGATTCTTGGTACGAGTTCAACTAATAATCGCAATAGATGGAGGTGCAGAAAGTAATGGATGTGAATGTTCGTGATTCCGCTGCCAGCTTCTGACCTCCTGTGCTTTACTTCCTAGGAGACATCACATGAATTAGAAGCAGCTGCAAAAATCATGACAGAGAAAAATGAATTTGAACCTGATGGAGTGGCATCACTTTCTTCTAAAGCTAAACTGCTAGAGGAAGAATTAAATATACTTGGCCAAAGCATTGGCTCCAGGTCACAAGTTCTGCAAACTTATGTGGCATTTCTAAAGTCATCAGAGGAGGTACGTACTATGTGCTGACCTTCTGCAGCATGGTGGCCTCTGCCCATCTTCCTGCTTTCTATGGGGATATAAGCTCTGCCCTGGTGGGTAGTTCCTTATCCTCTACCCCATGGCATATACTCATTTATAGGCTCTTTATTCTTCAAGCCACCATACCAAAGCTCAAAGAGGAAGTTGTTTTACTAAAAAATACTACCACTATGTATGTGTAGATGTATGCACAAATAAAGTGGTTTTTTTGAAACACTTTTTACCATGTCCTACAAATATTTATAATATCCTGAACATAGAACAAAATTATTTCAAAATAGTCATCTTCTTAACTACTTAACTATTGATCTCTTTAAATTCCAAAGCAATTAGTGTGGTTCATTCAAAATATACAGAATTAGCAATTATGGGCTACTGAGTTCAGTCTCTCATCCGTCTTGCTTGATGTCTTTTAACAAGTTACCTCTTGAGGAGAGAGCTTCTTCTGAGGCCTTATTTCAACAGGATTACACTAGATAATCTCTAACATTCCCTCAGTGCACTAGCATTCCAATTCTCAAAGGTGACAGTTTCTTGAGGATGGTGTCAGTCATAGAAAAGTGCTATGGTCTCACCTCATTTAACCCTGGTCCCGGTGCACCCCATATGAAGGCAGACCATGTTCCTGTTCAGGGAGATGGGTGCTGGTTTAGTGGGAGGTAGAGCCAGCACAGTCCACTCAGGGGAAAAGCCAACCGAAGCAAAGTGGTGTACCCAGTTTCCATTTCCACACCTTCATGCTCCCAACACCCCCCACCCCCATCCTGTCTACACACACCTCCTCCATCTGATCTCCTTATGATAATCTGAATCCCACCACTCTGGAAACCTCACTGCCTTCTTTTCCCCATCTTTACTCAATCATTTGTCATGTCTGACTTCTCTTTGCTTCTCGGCCCTGAGCTCTCCTGGTTAGGCAGAGGTATTACAATTGATGGAGTTATCCTGTGGATGGATTTTTTTATTTGGGGCTTAAAATGCTAGAGAAACTACCAAGAAGTGCTGGCTTTCTGCATTTCTATTGCCAAAAACGTACCTTCTCAGCTTTGAGTTAAGCATCCACTTCCATGGCCCACTCTGGCCTTTTGGACCTCAGGCTTCTCTAGGGCTGGAGCCTTAGCTTTGCAAACAACTCTTTCTCAAAAGAAGCTCATGTCCTCGCAGCTTGACTAAATCTATTTTTCTACCTGGCAGAGCCTTCCATCCTTCTAATCCTGGCAGTGCTCACAGTCTGTTCCTCCCCTACTCCCTCTGGATTTTCTTCTTCCCCGCCACCTCATGGCCACTCATTCCATTCCACTCTCTATCCCCTCAACTCCCTGCCTTCCACCCTGACTAACCCTTCCAACTCCCAGCACCAGATCAGGCCAACTCTGTGTTTACTCAGCTTCTCTTTCCAAGCTTCCAGACACTCCTGTGGAAAATCATACAATGGTGCCGATTGACGCTGTTACAAATTTATTGTTCTCTGCCTCAGCTGGGCCCCCCACATGCTCCGTAGCTGGCTCCTATTCAGTAGCAGTTCTCAAGCATCTTACCCCAGTTTCCATCCCTAAATCTCAGCTGATGTTCTTATTTCATGCCTCATTGAAAAAAATGAGGCCATTGAACCTAACTGCCTTGACTTCCTTCTACTTCCAAGCTTATTGACATATTCACCCCTCCTTCACAGGCTCCAATAAAGTGAGGTTCCTGCTCTTGTCCAGCACTAATCAGTAATCAGCCATTTCCTGTATACTCCTATGTTCTTTGGAATCTAGCTCCAGCAACCACCCTCTATTTATTCAAATTTGCCTTTTCCATTGCTTCCTTCCCTTTGATCTGCAGTTATGTCCAGAAAGTCTTGCCCTGACCAAGGCTGCCACTCCATCATTTTCCTTCCCTCACAAGTGGACTCTTGGAATGGGAAGGTGGCATTCCTTGTATCCTCCCCAGTTCCCATCCCACTACAATTCAGTTTACTCCCTTTTCAATCCTACCATTGGCCACTTCTTCACTCCACTGAAAATGTTCTTATAAGCTACCTGGTTGACAGATGAAATGAGGTATTTTCAGTCTTCATCCTAAAAACTCTCTGCAGCACTTATCAACCCAGTTACCCACTCTCACCTCTTTTGCCTTTTTTAAAAAACAGATTTATTGAGTTATAATTTATATAGTATTAAATTCACCTATTTCGTATGTGCAATGATATTGAATATATAGCCATGTGCTGCATAAAGATGTTTAGGTCAGTGATGGAGCGCGTATATGATGGTGGTCCTATAAAATTATAATGGTTATACCATATGGCCTAGGTGTGTAGTAGGTCTAAGTGCACTCTATGATGTTTGCACAATGACAAAACCACCTAACAATGCATTTCTCAGAACATATCCCTGTCATTAAGTGACACATGACTGTATTTCCAGAACTGTGCAACCATCGCGGCACTCCAGTTTTAGTATATGACCATGACCCTCAAAGAGAGCCCTGGTGCACACTGTTAGTCAATCCTGGCTATCACCCCCAGCCTTAAGCTACCACTGATCTACTTGCTGTCTCTGTAAATTTGCTTTTTCTGGTTATTTCACAGCAGCGGAATCATCCCGTATACTTTATCTGTTCCTTCTCCTTTTTCCTAATTCATTTATTTGCTTTGTTCCTGAAGTGTGGTGGGTCATAGAGTTCTTGCCTGTGCCCTTTTGCACATTGTACCCACTCTCCCTACAAAAATCACATCCCCACAAATGATTTCAATTCCCCAATAACTCAACAGTGGTTCCTCAGCCCCAACTCTTCCAAGTTCCAAACCCATGCTTTCAATTACCATAAATCCTACAGGCTCCTCAAACTCAACCAAACACACTGGTACCTTTTCCTCAAACATGCTTTTTCTCCTGTATTTCAGCATTGGGTGAATGACTCCACCACCCTTTCAGATGTCCTAGGTAGGGCCGGCCCGGTGGCGCACTGCTACAGTGCGCCGCTTGGGAAGCGCAGCAGTGCTCCTGCCGAGGGTTCGGATCCCACATACAGACCAGCCGCTCACTGGCTGAGTGAGGTGC
>NW_007726398.1:535309-551882 GCF_000696425.1 Galeopterus variegatus | reverse complement strand
AGTGAGGTGCAGGGAGCAACGCCGAGGGTTGCGATCCCGTGGCCGGTCCCAGTCCGGTACAGGTGCGACAGGGCCTGTGATCCGTTGCCGGTCACGAAAAAAGACAAAAAGGAAAAAAATAATAATAATAATAATAATAATGTGAGGTTTGGTTTATTTTTTTTTTTCACGAACAAGTATATTTGATTCTTAATGGTTGGTGATAACTTGGTTTTCATCTAATGAATACAGCCTTGAGCATTCATAATCATAAAGAACAAAGACCTTAGTGTTATATAAATATTGTACCCTATTGGATTAGTAAATGCTTTGTTAATTGGCCAATCCACATTTCTATTCCAATAGCATCTTTAGATAAATGAAGCTTTTAAATAACACCCTCAGGAAAACTCTTGGCAAATGTACCGAGCCTTTTGCCATAAGGTTCTCAAACTGTCTTAGAGAAATATTAAAACGAAGCCTTTAGAAAACATTAGGCCCAGTTGCAAAAACCCATAACTCATCTTTCCCTTGGGACTGACTGACTTAAAACAAAGGAACATAGTTTGTTTTTGCCCTCTATTATAATAGGATGATAGCTACTTAACTTCTATTATCCTAAAGCTGATAACTTTTACTGACTCATCCCTAACATGAAAACAGAACCTGTTCCTGGGGCTTCCGTATCGGGCAGAGTGCACTAACAGCTGGCTTGTTCTGTTCAGCTCTCGGGTGACTGGCATCCAGGAGATGATGGGATGCATTCAGAGACGAGTGGATCATCTGACCGAACAGTGTTCAGCACACAAGGAATTTGCTCTTAAGAAACAGCAATTAACAGCCTCAGCAGAGGGTTACCTAAGGAAGGTAGTTTCATGAAATGAAACTTCTAATTTGGTGATAATAGATGGTATGGCAATTGCAGTACGTGGGCATGGTGGGAGGATAGGAGCATATCCCCTTAGGCTTCTCTTAAGTTCCTCACTAGGTCCTATAATTGAAAAAAACAGATTTGTAATTCAGTATTGCTCATCAGCCATCCCTGCCCCAGGTTACAAAAAATAGATACCTAATTCTATCTGCCACCTCATGTCTGGACATATATATATATATATATATATATATATATATATATACACATAGTCAGTCCTTACTTTGCATAGTACTTTGTTAACTAAAACATATATATATTGAACTAAGGTTGTTGATTTTCATGGCACTGGGCATGGATCCATTATACACAAGGTTCAGTTAACATGGTACCATACAAGGACTACAGACAGATAGATACCAAAAATTGTGAATTCTGGGTTTTTCCAGGAATAAATCAACATTATCAAACTTTATTGAACTAGACCATTGCAAGGGACATGATCATTCTGCATAAAAGCATACCTGTGAAAATCCTCTCTGCAGAGTGAATACAATGTCTTGGTATGAGAGGATGTTATTTCCTATTTTCGAAGGGGACTAAAACCAGGGAGTTACTAAAAAATTACTTATCTATAGGTGGGATAGGTAGCAAAAAAAAAGTAATATCTCAGTGACATTAATGTTTATGCACCTTGCCGCAGAGGCTGGGCCTCAAATTTTCAATATTTTCTTTTGATACAATGAACTTATATGCCTGAACTTACATGAGTGGAATTAGTAGACTTAATAGGAGAGGATATTAAATAACAATTAATAGTATTGAAATTGCCTCCCCACCCGTTATTGACCCAGAAACTTGGGAATTTGAGCCTTGTTCTGATTCCTGGGTCCAGGGACATTCCGAATATGGCGGCAGCTGTAGTGCCACATTCCCTAGAGCTTGAGACTCAAGCTAATTTGGTGGTGGTGGAAAACACAATAGGAACTCAAACAGCTGTTGGTACTTGGCTTATTGCCAATTCAGAGCCAATTTGACTCTGAGGACTATGGACTTTAGTTAGAGCAAGGAGATGAAGGAAGTAACTTGAATGGAACAGAACCCTTCCAAGGTCACTTTATTTATTGATTAGTGTGTACTGAAGATCAAATCATAGTCCTCCAAGTTCATCAGTTAAATGACCTAAGTGTGCCCCTGTGTTCCTATCCCATGTACAGGGTTTGGTGCTTTCCCAGATCCCCTCGGCCCTAAATATAGCAACCCATAGGGTGATTTAATACCCATGTTCAGGACCTACTTCAAAATGTGCTCAAATGTTGGGTCCCCTACAACTTACAGAGAAATTCCTCTCTGCTGCTGTGTTAGTAAATGCATTATCCTTTGTAGGTAATATAGATAATAGTTCTTAGAGGATGATTGCTTATATCTCATTGTTAATAAAACAAATATCTTTACACATATACCCTCTGTTGTTGGGTCATTTGTATTACCTCATATAAACAGCAGCAATATTAAAATATGAAATTCTGAAATATTTAAAACTATTTAAAATTAAAATTGTATTATACATTTAAAGTATAATGGGAAAATATAGAGTAATATTTACCTTCCTTACACGTATGCATACATATATGTGAAAATATATTACTAAGACTGCAATATATTCTTTATTCCTAAAGGTGGAAATGTCAATTCAGAAAATCAGTCCAGTACTTTCTAATGCAATGGATGTCGGTTTCAGCCTTTCTGAATCAGAGAAGATTTTGAATAAATATCTGGAACTAGATATCCAAACTAAGGTAAATAAAATAAGAATTATTATTATGGCTATGATTTTGTAAATATGATTTTTTTTTTATATTCAGTTACTATAAAACTTAATCCTAGTTCCCCTGAGGGTTGCAATTCTAAATTAGTATGTAGCAAATAATGACTTTAAAACTCATACTATTATCATGAGTATAAATTATTTATATTTATATGTGCATTCATTAGGGCATCTGAGCTCAGCGTTACAGCTTGGTATTACATATTCACTTGGTTCCTTTTCCTTGCCTGGGAGGTATTAGCAACTCCTTTTTGGAGTGCCAGAGGAGGCAGGGAGACCGCTTCTCTAAGAGTGTGATTTTCTGCTAGAGCAAGTTACAAAAGAAAATTACCAGAAGCAACATGTATTATTGCAAGATTCCTGGAGGCAAATAAAAACACAACCTTGTTTGCACACCCAACTTTCAGATACTGAAAGTGTCCCTCCCCACAGCACCTTCTCTGGCTCCTTCCTACCCATTTCACTTGGGACTTGGGTTCAAAGATTCCAGCTAGCAGTTCCAAACATGCAATGAGGTTCCTGTCTGCCCCAGCAAAGTGTAGGAAGGGAAGACAGGTCCTCTCCCCAGACTCTTCCAGGTCCGCAGGAAAAGCCCTGTTACTCCAGTTCTCAGCAGAAGAGCCTTCTTCATGGACAGTGCTCCCACCAGAAGGTCACAACGCACCAATTTTTTAAAAACGGAGTGTTTTTTATTTATCATTTAAAACGCTTAAAATGAAACTTACGTTGCAATTACATTTTTTTATTTTAAGAATTTTAGAAGCAGGAGGAGATTGCGTAGGGAGAGATTCCACTCCTCTCCTTCCCAGAGTGCTATCATGAAGCAGGGCTTGTAAATTAAAATTACCTTCATTCAGCAGAGTACTTGGGAAGCATATTAAACACAAGTGGGGAAGCGAGCCTTCCTTGCTGCAAATGAGAGTGAAGGCTTTTTCTTTCATTTTTGCTTGATTCCTAGCTTGGGCTCATGAACTTTTACATGGCTCTTTCTATGGCAATTATATATGTAATACCAAAAACCTACTTGTCCATTCATAGTAGTTAGAATTCAGCCAGAAACTGCACTTGAAAGAAAACATAGGAGAACATCCCTAAGCAAGTCAAATTCACCGGCTTTTTAGGTTGTTTAGGCCTGATATGTAACTTTTCCCCTACATGTGTTTAAAAACCCTTCTAGAGATTTAAATAAGACAGCATGGTTGATACATTATTATTTTGTAAATTAAAAATGAAAGAGCATGTTTTGTAAATTTGCCGTCTCTTATGTAACAAAATTAGTGTAAGAATTTGCTAGAGCTATGATTAAAATTTAAAAAGCAATTCTTATATATAATTATTTTATTTAAATTATTTAAAACATTTCTGCCATTTTGCTTTACAACCTTTCGTACCAAGCAACCTTTCTTCTTTGTGACACAGAATATAGAATGCTCTAGATAAATGTAGCCAAAGAATAATTTGAGATGGTTTTCATTTTAAAGTGCCTTTTTTTCTTTCTGGGATTTTGAAAGTTGTGTCTTTCTTTATTGAGGAGATTCTTGGTACGAGTTCAACTAATAATCGCAATAGATGGAGGTGCAGAAAGTAATGGATGTGAATGTTCGTGATTCCGCTGCCAGCTTCTGACCTCCTGTGCTTTACTTCCTAGGAGACATCACATGAATTAGAAGCAGCTGCAAAAATCATGACAGAGAAAAATGAATTTGAACCTGATGGAGTGGCATCACTTTCTTCTAAAGCTAAACTGCTAGAGGAAGAATTAAATATACTTGGCCAAAGCATTGGCTCCAGGTCACAAGTTCTGCAAACTTATGTGGCATTTCTAAAGTCATCAGAGGAGGTACGTACTATGTGCTGACCTTCTGCAGCATGGTGGCCTCTGCCCATCTTCCTGCTTTCTATGGGGATATAAGCTCTGCCCTGGTGGGTAGTTCCTTATCCTCTACCCCATGGCATATACTCATTTATAGGCTCTTTATTCTTCAAGCCACCATACCAAAGCTCAAAGAGGAAGTTGTTTTACTAAAAAATACTACCACTATGTATGTGTAGATGTATGCACAAATAAAGTGGTTTTTTTGAAACACTTTTTACCATGTCCTACAAATATTTATAATATCCTGAACATAGAACAAAATTATTTCAAAATAGTCATCTTCTTAACTACTTAACTATTGATCTCTTTAAATTCCAAAGCAATTAGTGTGGTTCATTCAAAATATACAGAATTAGCAATTATGGGCTACTGAGTTCAGTCTCTCATCCGTCTTGCTTGATGTCTTTTAACAAGTTACCTCTTGAGGAGAGAGCTTCTTCTGAGGCCTTATTTCAACAGGATTACACTAGATAATCTCTAACATTCCCTCAGTGCACTAGCATTCCAATTCTCAAAGGTGACAGTTTCTTGAGGATGGTGTCAGTCATAGAAAAGTGCTATGGTCTCACCTCATTTAACCCTGGTCCCGGTGCACCCCATATGAAGGCAGACCATGTTCCTGTTCAGGGAGATGGGTGCTGGTTTAGTGGGAGGTAGAGCCAGCACAGTCCACTCAGGGGAAAAGCCAACCGAAGCAAAGTGGTGTACCCAGTTTCCATTTCCACACCTTCATGCTCCCAACACCCCCCACCCCCATCCTGTCTACACACACCTCCTCCATCTGATCTCCTTATGATAATCTGAATCCCACCACTCTGGAAACCTCACTGCCTTCTTTTCCCCATCTTTACTCAATCATTTGTCATGTCTGACTTCTCTTTGCTTCTCGGCCCTGAGCTCTCCTGGTTAGGCAGAGGTATTACAATTGATGGAGTTATCCTGTGGATGGATTTTTTTATTTGGGGCTTAAAATGCTAGAGAAACTACCAAGAAGTGCTGGCTTTCTGCATTTCTATTGCCAAAAACGTACCTTCTCAGCTTTGAGTTAAGCATCCACTTCCATGGCCCACTCTGGCCTTTTGGACCTCAGGCTTCTCTAGGGCTGGAGCCTTAGCTTTGCAAACAACTCTTTCTCAAAAGAAGCTCATGTCCTCGCAGCTTGACTAAATCTATTTTTCTACCTGGCAGAGCCTTCCATCCTTCTAATCCTGGCAGTGCTCACAGTCTGTTCCTCCCCTACTCCCTCTGGATTTTCTTCTTCCCCGCCACCTCATGGCCACTCATTCCATTCCACTCTCTATCCCCTCAACTCCCTGCCTTCCACCCTGACTAACCCTTCCAACTCCCAGCACCAGATCAGGCCAACTCTGTGTTTACTCAGCTTCTCTTTCCAAGCTTCCAGACACTCCTGTGGAAAATCATACAATGGTGCCGATTGACGCTGTTACAAATTTATTGTTCTCTGCCTCAGCTGGGCCCCCCACATGCTCCGTAGCTGGCTCCTATTCAGTAGCAGTTCTCAAGCATCTTACCCCAGTTTCCATCCCTAAATCTCAGCTGATGTTCTTATTTCATGCCTCATTGAAAAAAATGAGGCCATTGAACCTAACTGCCTTGACTTCCTTCTACTTCCAAGCTTATTGACATATTCACCCCTCCTTCACAGGCTCCAATAAAGTGAGGTTCCTGCTCTTGTCCAGCACTAATCAGTAATCAGCCATTTCCTGTATACTCCTATGTTCTTTGGAATCTAGCTCCAGCAACCACCCTCTATTTATTCAAATTTGCCTTTTCCATTGCTTCCTTCCCTTTGATCTGCAGTTATGTCCAGAAAGTCTTGCCCTGACCAAGGCTGCCACTCCATCATTTTCCTTCCCTCACAAGTGGACTCTTGGAATGGGAAGGTGGCATTCCTTGTATCCTCCCCAGTTCCCATCCCACTACAATTCAGTTTACTCCCTTTTCAATCCTACCATTGGCCACTTCTTCACTCCACTGAAAATGTTCTTATAAGCTACCTGGTTGACAGATGAAATGAGGTATTTTCAGTCTTCATCCTAAAAACTCTCTGCAGCACTTATCAACCCAGTTACCCACTCTCACCTCTTTTGCCTTTTTTAAAAAACAGATTTATTGAGTTATAATTTATATAGTATTAAATTCACCTATTTCGTATGTGCAATGATATTGAATATATAGCCATGTGCTGCATAAAGATGTTTAGGTCAGTGATGGAGCGCGTATATGATGGTGGTCCTATAAAATTATAATGGTTATACCATATGGCCTAGGTGTGTAGTAGGTCTAAGTGCACTCTATGATGTTTGCACAATGACAAAACCACCTAACAATGCATTTCTCAGAACATATCCCTGTCATTAAGTGACACATGACTGTATTTCCAGAACTGTGCAACCATCGCGGCACTCCAGTTTTAGTATATGACCATGACCCTCAAAGAGAGCCCTGGTGCACACTGTTAGTCAATCCTGGCTATCACCCCCAGCCTTAAGCTACCACTGATCTACTTGCTGTCTCTGTAAATTTGCTTTTTCTGGTTATTTCACAGCAGCGGAATCATCCCGTATACTTTATCTGTTCCTTCTCCTTTTTCCTAATTCATTTATTTGCTTTGTTCCTGAAGTGTGGTGGGTCATAGAGTTCTTGCCTGTGCCCTTTTGCACATTGTACCCACTCTCCCTACAAAAATCACATCCCCACAAATGATTTCAATTCCCCAATAACTCAACAGTGGTTCCTCAGCCCCAACTCTTCCAAGTTCCAAACCCATGCTTTCAATTACCATAAATCCTACAGGCTCCTCAAACTCAACCAAACACACTGGTACCTTTTCCTCAAACATGCTTTTTCTCCTGTATTTCAGCATTGGGTGAATGACTCCACCACCCTTTCAGATGTCCTAGGTAGGGCCGGCCCGGTGGCGCACTGCTACAGTGCGCCGCTTGGGAAGCGCAGCAGTGCTCCTGCCGAGGGTTCGGATCCCACATACAGACCAGCCGCTCACTGGCTGAGTGAGGTGCGAGAGCAACACCGAGGGTTGCGATCCGTTGCCGGTCACGAAAAAAGACAAAAAGGAAAAAAAAAAAAAAAAAGAAATCCTAGGTAGAAGCTTCAATGTCTCTTCTAATCACTCTCTCAATGAGCACTTACTTTGTACTGGGGCACTGTGCTTTTCATTCCTGATTTCGTTTACTCCTTACAGCACCTCTATGTTTTAATTACTGTTATCCCCATTTTACAAATGAGGGAAACTGAGGTTCTGAGAAGGTAGATATGCTAGATCCAGCAGCTAGTAAATATGAAAGCTGAAGTTTAATACCTAATCCCTCCCTCTTTCATTTTTCCTACTTCAAAGGCCATGCTATCCCGTGTATGTATATTGAGCCAACCTAAAAGATTTCTGAACTCTCTTTTCTTTCCATTTGCACCATCGCTTCCTTGGTTCAAGTCCTCATCGTCTTTTACCTAGTTTGATGAAATTGTTTTCCGCCTATTGATTCTGCATCCTATAATTCTCCCCTTCACAGTCTCCTCCTTTTTGTGGAGCAAAAAAAAATTTTTAAAAAGCTATATAAAGCAAATTTGATCATGTTACCTCTTGAAAGTCAAGTAATTTGACAAGTGTGATTAGTGAAGCAAGTTGCAAATAACTTTTACCAAAAATGGGCAAAATATTCAACTCTATCATTAATTCAGTTAAAAAATAAACTAGTACAGATTCAAAGGAATTCCTATAATGACATCATTCTCAGTTGCATTCAAAGAGGCTTTTTTGAGCAGTTAGAAAAGAGGATGAATTAAAGTTTATGTTTTGAGAAGTGCACATAATCCATGTCCTGTCACCTTCATACCCAGCCTGCAGCACATGGCCTCAGTGAAGCACTGATGATGGTCATGCTGATTCTGAGTCACTGTGGTAGCTACCATCTGTTTTGCACTAATGAGAATGTGTCACAGTCATGTTTGTTACAGTGGAAAACAAGTGAAACCTGCTGGCCAGCTCCATCCCAGCACAATGACCCCTCTAGCCTCTTTCTTACCACTCGGCTTGTGCAACCTGAACTTCACCCATAATAACATCATTTATTGTCCCCTGAACTGGCCAGTGTTTTCACACTTGTGCCTTTATGCATCATCCCTTCCGTCTGGAATCCTCTTCTCCTCCCTCTCACCCTGAACAATTCATCAGGACATACGTCAAATGTCACTTCCTTTGGGAAGAAGCTCTTCCCTATTTACTCTATATAGCAATGGTGGTCTCTTCTCAGTGTGCCCATAACATTGCATGTATACTTGTCTTTGTGTTGTAATAATTTGCTTACTGCAAATTATTTGCTTATTGTTCTTTCTCCCAGAGCTATCTTTGGGTACCCAGGGAAATAAATAATTAATTATTACTAGAGAATCTTAGATGGCTCCATGGAGGAGGTAGCATTTTAACTAGTTCATGAATGGTTAAAATTGAGGAAAGACCATTCTGGGCTGAAGGAAACACTATCAGCAAAACATAGTGTCATGAATAAATAGAATATGGAAATGAGAGAACTTCTGCTTCTGAGAGCCATTTTCAGGCTCTCCTATTAAGTTCACTTAAATTAAAAATGATGCTAAAACCTTTAAAATATAGGTACTAACCGTTGCCTGAAATTTCTACATCACTCAATTATACATTAATTTACAGTTCTACAGACACATTTGATTTTTATAAACTCTGCTCAAGGAGAGTGATTTAAAATAAGCTAGTACTGCTTATATTGGTTAGCAAATGAGAAAATAATACTAGGGAGGCTAAGTAATGTATCTTAATAAGATTAGCTCATGGAGGCAGCTTAATATTAAGACATACAAAAAATTAATAATTATTTGTGCTCTTTTATAATGGTTTACCACTGAGTAGAAGTAAATTGTGATTTACTAATCACTGATAATCTTTCACTGACTTACATTTTTTTCTGATTTGGATTCCTTGACTGTATATATGTGTCTTTATTCTGAATTATAAAACTATGCTTTAAATGGAACCACACTGCTCTTTGACATAAATTGTCTCAAATTGCAAAGTATATACAAATATAAAGTCATAATATGATTTTGGCTACAATAGGTAGTTTCTATGAGTAATAAACTTGTCACCTTAACTTAATACTAATTGGTAGTCCTATCTGTCAACAATCTAAATAGATATTCATACCTTTTCAGTAAATTGACAATATTCAACAATTATTTAAAGAATTCTGAAAATGTAGTTTCAGAATTTAGTTTTTATATAGGCTTTTATTGGAATCTAGTTTTCTTTTTCTTAAAAACTGTTTTTAAGTGTTCTTAATTGTTATTTATATTCTCCTTTTTTAGGTAGAGGAGCAGTTTCAGAGCCTAAAGGAGTTTTATCAAACTGAAATCTCTCAGAAGGAAGAGGATGATGCTAAAGCCAAATATTGGTCTGACTCAGCTGAGAAGCAGTGGCAGCTATTTTTAAAGAAGAGTATTTTAACCCAAGACCTAGGGCTTGAGTTTCTTAATTTAATAAATATGGTGAGAATGACATTAAATGAGTCACACCTTCTATAAGGATTACTTGACAAAGTCAAAATCATAAATTCAAAAGTTCAACTGTTTATTATCAGCAGTGCTGGCTTAGGAAGTTCCTTAGCTTCATTCAACCTAGACTAGTCCCAAAGCCCAACGTTTACGTGCTTATTTGGTTCTGGAGCCCTTGTTAGTTTATAACATGAAGGCTGTTTTAACTATTAAGAAGAAAAAGTGACTGTAATCCAAATTCAACATTGTTATTATTATATAAAGTCCTCAGAATTCCACCCAGAAGTTCTGAGTTACATTGAGAGCACGCAACAAAGTCCTCACAAAATTTCCAGTGGCTGAGACACCTTCCAGGATGAATCTCATTCTGAAGAATTTCCTACTATAGCAGACATTTCTATAGTGAAGCTCCATGCCATTTAGAAATGTACCCTAAACTTTAGTAGTCCTGAGTTACACCTGTAGAATATTCTAGGATCTTTATATCAACCTCTGACCCATATAAAGTTCTCTGTAGTTATTAAAAGATAGTTAATTCCACACCTCCTTCAACGCCTCAAGTATCTTCCTAATAAAACTGTTCATTTCACCGTCGGAAAATTACTACCACTAGAAAACTTTTTTTTAAATGTTAAATAAATTTCTTCATATCTCGTACCAATCTTCTGTAGCTACACAGCGTCAAAAAAAGTATTCAAATTTAATTTTTCTTACACATAAGAGTCCTTCCAACTTTGAAAACAGTTGCTATGTCTAATCTGAGCTTTTTTTCTGCAGCTAAACACATACAATCCTCTGTATATTTGTGAGGTAGCTTCATTTCTCTCTCCATCCTGATCCTCCTTCCTAACATTTTCTGATTTGTCAAAATAATTCATGAAATACAATCAAAAAGTGAAGTACAACCGGAGCACAGAGTACAATAAACTGGACATTAGTCTTTACTAATGGAATCTAAGATTATGCTAACATTTTCACCAATAATTTCACTTTGCTGGTTCCTATCAAGCTTATGAACAAGTAAAACTCACATAACATTGTTATCGCAGCTTCTGCCGGCCTAGGTCTCTCCCATATTATATCTGTGTCAGCCATTTATCTTTTTCATACAAATGCAGGCCTTTATATTTATTCTTATTTAATTTCATTTTGTTAGTCTTCACCCAAGATTCCATCTTGTTAAACTAATTTGAACTATTTTCTATATTATCGATCTCTCGTAGGCTTAATTCTGTAGATTTGATAAGGAAGCTTTCTATGGATGCAATTAGCTCTTTAACGAAAATGTCCAAAGGGCAGGTTGGCATTCCAATTCATGAAGCACTCTCTTGATCAACCAGTTTTTTAAACATTCATGAATACTCCCAATAGTACCTTAATTTAACCACTACTCATAATCATTTTCTTAAGTCTATAATGGGAAACTTTCTCAAATAAATTGCTTAAAAGAATTTCTACCTGCCTAGTATCCTATCAATTATATAAGTATTATTTGACATAAATCAGGTTGATTCCTAGTGATCAAGGCATTCTTCCCAAAATGCTCACAAGGTGCTTGATAGGTGATGAACTTATCGCACTGGCTTTCAATGCGAAGCTTACCAGTATATAAACTGGGTAGTCCACCCTTTCTCCCCTTTTGAAAATCAGGACATTTTCCTTTCTCTAACTCTTGGCCCTTCTTGTTTCTGTATATTTTCAAAGATTCCTGACATCTACAATTTTCTCAGTACTTGGGATGTGATTAATCTCAGTCCAGAGCCTGAATTCATTTGGAAGAGTTCAGTTCTAATCACCTTCATCTACTTTCAGCTACAATTTTCTCTTTATCTTCTTTGTTTCAACTTTTGTGGTCTGAAAATCATTCCTGTTAAACTTATGTGGAAACGAAGTATGTATTAAGTAGTTCCAATTTATCTAACACTATCCTTAAGCATCACAGAACACTTGCTAAGCAATTTGTCCATGTTCCTATGTTATACAGGTGCTTCATGGTAAAAAATAATCAAGTTATTTTTCATTTGGAAAATTTAAAACATATGTTAACTATCTGTCTGTCTATCCATCTATCTATACCATCTTTTACATTTTTGCTTCATTCATATATTGTCTTTTATCTCTTGATTATGTGTGTTTCTAATTTATGTTCTTAAGGGAATTCAAGTATTTGCAAACTGCATTTTTTAAAATCTACTCTTATTATTAACTTTATCTCAGGAATTTTATTTTCAGTTCTGGAATGTACAGTTGGTTCTTTTTAAAATTAGATTTAAATTGTTGATGAAATTCTCTTTCTTGTACTCTCTTTCTCCATCTTTCCTAAACTTTCTTGAATCATATTAATCCCAGGTATTTTAAAGTTCTTGTTTCTATTGTCTACTTTTTCTCCTGGTTTTTAGTCATGTAGTCCTGATATTTTTGGCAGGACTAATGAATATTTATGAAATGCCAGGCATTATGTAAAAAAATGGAGGGGCTCAGATGGTGTTATCTTCTTCTAGAAAGGCTCACCTTCTTTCTGTGGGAGGGTGCTGGTGGGAGATCACTTAAACCCATCAGAAGCTGGCAGTGTGAAGTCTGTTGTGTAGTCCCGTCAAGGCTCAGTCTGCTCTGTTCACCTCTAACTTTGAGAGTTTTCAACTAAGAGCTCAGTGCTTTCTCGGCATTCTCTGCCCCTGTCAGGTCCAAAATTCCAATCTTTGTTTTGGAAAACTGCTGGGAAAAAAAACCCCACTCTACTTTTCAGAGGCTTTTTGCATAGGTTTTTTAATCCACTGCCCCATAAAACCCCAGTGTTTTGTCAGTGTCCTTAGAAGACTGTCTATGTGCTTGAAGCCCTCAAGTGTCTGCCAAAAGCTTCATTGATTTTTCTGAACCAGGAAAGTCTCTGTTATCCACCATCTATCAGTGCACAGAATTGACAAGTGCTCCCGGGTAAAAGTGGTGATAGGAGAGCTCACCATTCTCAGGTTCTTTCCTCTCTGGAGTCTCAGCCTCTAGTTCTTGTTGCTACAGTAGCGCTCTGCTACCTTCAAACAGATGCTTTCTGCATTCTGTCCAGCTTTTCTGGTTGTTCTAAGTAGAAGCACTGCTCTGCCACTGGCTAATACGACCTACCCAGAAGTCCTTCATTATTTAATTAGAATGTATAAGACTGTGCAGTCAATTTTCATATTTTAAAGACCTGCAGTGAGAATCCATTTCAAATTGTATTTTGCATCTACCTCTAAATAAATGTAGTCTATTATAATATTCAAATGCCCATTGAGAGTTCTCAGAAATAGTATTTTACTACGATGCCTTGGTAGCCTTTTATCTTGATATAACATGCTTACTTTCACCCAAGGCCTACTACTGCCATATGATAAATAAGTTGGTTGTTATTGAGAAAAGTTAAAGCCCACATAAATAGTTAACTTTATTGGTTTAGTGAAATTCTGAGATATGAAATTTTTGGTAAAACACATTTAAAAAATTTTCTTTATATCTTTTGGGCCATTAAGCTTTTACACAAATATTATTGTTGAAATGTGGTAACCCATTTAGTTGTTAAGAAGGAAGAGGCCAGCTGGCATAATCAGTTGTGTGTTCTGGTCTTGACTGGGTTGTGTGGCTCACATTTTCAAACTTGAAATTGAAAAATTTAAAAATTTTCTTTATATCTTTTGGGCCATTAAGCTTTTACACAAATATTATCGTTGAAATGTGGTAACCCATTTAGTTGTTAAGAAGGAAGAGGCCAGCTGGCATAATCAGCTGTGTGTTCTGGTCTTGACTGGGTTGTGTGGCTCACATTTTCAAACTTGAAATTGAAAAATTTTTAGTTCATTTAAAAATCATCAAGATCAGAAAAATTGATTCAGGCTAGAATTCTGGCAAACATCTTAATGAAATTGCCAATTCATTAATTTAGAGTGGTGAATACTAAGAAAGCTATTCAGGATACAGCCTTCCTGTTACCTAGGTATTTGGAAAGCAAGACATCAGAAAAACATTAACTGTGCATGAATCTAAATAGAAAATGGATAATTTATTGGCCAGTTAGACTGGATTATGGCAAAATTTTCCATGCCCTACACAGGAGTAAAATGAGTACTGTGTTTACTAACTAGACCTCAGGCAAAGTATTTAATCTTCCTGAGTGGCCAAAATATTTAAGTCTGCCAAATGCACGATCATTTTTCTTAGATCCTGCTCGATAGACAAAAACAAATCCTACTGTAGTTCTTTGTTTACTAGACCTCACTCAGACCACTATATACTTCTGATTGTTGTTGTCAATGTGCTGCAATTTCCAAGTTTATGTTAAATTATATAAGATATTACATTTTGGTTAATAGTTGCTTTATAATATGTGAAAGATACCTCAACTTTATTTATAGCATAGATAAAAATAAATATAATTTGGAGTGAGTTCTGCTGTACTTATCTAATATCTTTCATAATTTCTTGGATCTTGTTCTTCATAATTACAGAATATATCATTTTCTTACAAGATCCACAAATTCATGGGGGAAATCTCATTTAAGGTTAAAAGTTTAAATAATTAAAGGATAAAGTGGCCTGTATCTAAAATATCCTGTTAAATGTTGATGATACTGTCAATCACTGTCATCATGATTATAGAAATCCATTAGAAATTTGAGGATTTATTGAGAAAGCCTGGCCATCAAAGTAAAAAATTTATTGTTTTGCTAAATAAATGTTCCTCTGCATTTTTTTTATGTTTATACAGAAATAAAGCACCTGATTTTAGTCTTTACCACTCTTATTCTTTTGTCTCCAGTTGAATTTCCCCTTGTTTAAAACCATTGTTTAAAAGATTTCAAACCAGCTAGCCAGAACATATGAAACTTGGGAAATGAAATCTTTAAATTTAGATATTGTGCTCTCGTGCACAACAGAGTTGTGAATGAATATAGAGGTATAGATACATATTTCAGTTCTCAGAGATGAAGGAACTTAAGGAACTTCAAGGGAAATTTAAAATAATTGTAATATACACAATGGGATAGTTTAAAGAAGAAAACAGAGGTCCAGAACAATCTGTCCCCTCCTTCTGCTTGATACTGAGATGTTGACATATTCTAATGTGTGTTAAATAAAAGGTGGCATATACTTCAAAACTTATGTATTAAAAAAATCTTGACTTCAAAATTTCTAGATCCCAGTGCTCATTAAATTACCCTTTATACCCCAGGAAATCACTAGACCCTAGGTGGGAACTCAGACACCATTGGGTCTTGAAGAATTTGGGACGTGATGTGCAAGCATAGAATACAGGTTTTGAGAGCCTAACTGTGCCTTGGCACAAAGAATTCAGACTTGTCTGGATATCAGAACTGTGCTCTGCTTTGGCTGTGATAGAGTGTTTGCCTCCTAAAATAGTTGTATGCAGAAAGGTGTATCTCTTGGGAAAGCAAAGCCAAGATGAAGGAACTTAAGGAACTTCAAGGGAAATTTAGAATAATTGTAATATACACAATGGGATAGTTTAAAGAAGAAAACAGAGGTCCAGAACAATCAGTCCCCTCCTTCTGCTTGATACTGAGATGTTGACATATTCTAAAGTGTGTTAAATAAAAGGTGGCATATACTTCAAAACTTATGTATTAAAAAAATCTTGACTTCAAAATTTCTAGATCCCAGTGCTCATTAAATTACCCTTTATACCCCAGGAAATCACTAGACCCTAGGTGGGAACTCAGACACCATTGGGTCTTGAAGAATTTGGGACGTGATGTGCAAGCATAGAATACAGGTTTTGAGAGCCTAACTGTGCCTTGGCACAAAGAATTCAGACTTGTCTGGATATCAGAACTGTGCTCTGCTTTGGCTGTGATGGAGTGTTTGCCTCCTAAAATAGTTGTATGCAGAAAGGTGTATCTCTTGGGAAAGCAAAGCCATTATATGGATTATTAATTTAACAGGCAAAAGAGAATGAAATATTAAATGTGAAAAATGAAGTGTACATCATGGAGAACACTATGGAAAACCAGAAGGCAGAAAGGGAAGAACTTAGCTACCTTCGGATGTCACGGCAACTTAAAGCCACTGAAAGCCAGCCTGTGAAACAGCGGTGGGGAGCATTCAAAGAGAAACTTAAAAAGGTAAGGGAACACACAATGGAATGTTATGCATCCTTTCAAAGGAATGACATTCTGATACATGCTACAACATGAGTGAACCTTGAAAAAATTGTGCTAAGTGAAATAAACCAGACACAAAAGGATTAATATTGTGTAACTCCACTTATATGAGGTACCTATAGTCAAATTCATAGAGACAGAAAGCAGAATAGAGGTAACCAGGGGCTGGGGGGAGGGACAGAGGGAATGAGGAGTTGTTTAATGGGTACAGTTTCTATTTGTGATGATGAAAAAGTTCTGGAGATGGCTGGTGGTGATGGTTGCACAACGATGTGAGTGTATTACAGAGTGAATGCACCTGAGCTATACAC
>NW_007726398.1:532348-533455 GCF_000696425.1 Galeopterus variegatus | reverse complement strand
GTAAAATATAGCCATCCCACCCCCACCCCCACTGCACACACACACTCCATTGTAACCCACAGCAAACTCATCAAAACTCTCAGAAAATGTGACTAGCCTATGTTAGGTTCCTTAATATATCCTGTGTTACATGCTTCTTTGCATTTTGTTTTTGTGTATATGTAAGTTCCTCTAAATCATCAGGAACCACTGTTGAGCATATTTAGCTCTGTCATTGTGGCGCTTAGATATTAGATGCCTACATCCTTGATTTGAACTTGAAGAACCTATTTAGGTCATTCTTCTGAAAATTATCTCCTTCACGTAAATCATTTCCGTTACGTCTACCTTTGATCCAAGATTCATTCCTGAAATTAGCATCCTCTTTATGTCATCCACCTTTTGCAAGTTCTACTCCAGAATCTGGATTCTTATAAGGGATATCTGAGCAGGGCTGGGTAAAAGGGAAGGTAGTTTATCCCTCCCTACATGTGGTAGCTATTTGTGGATTATGCGATGACCTCTTTTAAAGCAGCCTATCTACTGTGCTGGTCAGCTGGTGGTTCATTCTAATCATTCTTTTCTCACAGAGCACAAATAATTCTGATGTATTTATGCCCTTATCTTCTCTTGCTGTTCTTGACATACCACCTGATTCCAGTCTGTGTTAAGTGTCAAAGATGATCATGGAACTTCATAAAGTATCTAACATTTACTTAATAGATGACTAGAATATTTGGTATACCATAGAAATACAAGACTTTCCATTTTCCTATCTAGCTTTAAGACACTTTTTTTGCCTTGTTCATAAATTTTTTTTTTAATATCCGAGAAGATGAGGTGGCAACACTGTATCCCTAACATCCAGTGCAATGCCCAGATTTGGGGGGTTCATAAGTGTTTGTTAACAAATGAGAGAATGAGTCATTGTTTAGATCTTTATATTGTCAATTGTAGAACAAAAAGCTCTTTAAAAGCTGAATTTTTAAAATTCCTTTCAATTTCTTAGCAACTGAATGATGAGGTTCAGTACATTATGAAAGAATCAGAAGAGATAAGTGGCAAAGGAGCCCCCATGAAAGAAAAGTCTCAACAACTGAAAGACCTTATTCATCTCCATCAAAAACA